>NW_017674442.1:0-56341 GCF_001879085.1 Nicotiana attenuata
CGCAAATGTTTCATCCGCAGCTCTTTGTACTCCGCAGCAGAGGAGCAATAACAAGTGTATGCCCGCAGGGACGTCACCTGACACGGTGCACACTAGACGAACAGAAGTATGCTTGAGGCTCTGTGGTCGCGTTACGCAATGGGAAAACAATTTCGGCGTATCTTCATGAGTGCCAAAGTCATAGTGCAACCGATCGATGGCCGCTCCTTAGGTATTTTGATGAGCGAACGGACAGAGAAGATTCCAAAGCTAGGTCGATGCAGCGTGCGTCTTGTTACTTTCAAAAGTATTGATTTCGGAAATTGGTGGGACCGGACAAGTTAGTGAAAACCAATGATGCGGATCTTGCGACCCTTCGTAGCGCCCAGCGTGAGGGCATATGGAGTCCGATTGATGGCATAGAGATCCAATGACACATGTTCCCCCATGAGACTACTTTTGTGTCGATGAATGATATGCCATGGTTTGCAGGATGTTGCTAATTTCCTTGTGACTGGTTATCCTGTGTGAGCTCTTTTCTAACCAATGGAAGAAGCTCAAACGGGATAGTTGGATTCTCATTGGTATGAGCCGTACTTGTCAAGATTTTGCACCGACGGAGTGATCGAAGGTGTGTTCCAGAAGAGGAGCAGTTGAGTATCTTAGAGGCTTGCACTCTCTCCGCATGGTGGCCATCAAGATTTGTTGACTTAGCAGTTAGTTATGGATTTCTACACGTCTCTTCTGTCGTGGCGGTATTGCCGAGAGTTGGAACAAGACTTATATATATATATATATATATAATATATTATATATTATATAGATATCATATATATATATATATTATATCTTGAAATGCGTGGTTGAGCATCAGATGTTCGGGAAAAATGTTGGTTATTATGATCGGAGAATGTTATTATGGTCCTGTGGATGAGGTGGTGCATGTTGAGAATTCAGCAAAAGGCATGCAGTCGTGTTCTGGTACTTCGTGTAGTGATTGATACTGTGTTCATATATTGGAAGTAGGCCTGGCAGAGAATTCCGGATGTTGGAATTGGGCTCTAAGCTTATTTGCTTGAATAAAAGGGAATATCTTCAGAATTGATCGAGCTAATATGCTCAACTGAGTTGTGGTAGCACGGATAGGTGCACGAGGTGTTTAACTGTGATTTCAGGCAACTCCAGCGCAGTTCTTAGCACGTTCGAGGATGAACGTATGTTTAAGTGGGAGAGAATGTAACAACCCGATCGGTCGTTTTGAGCTCTAGCGCGTTGTTCAGCAGTTTGAGGCTATGAGCAGCTTCACTTCAGGTATTATGACTTGTGCTCACGGTCGGAATTGATTTTCGGGAAGTTCAGAGTTGATTTGGAAAGAGAATTCTCATTTCGGAAGAGATTTGGAAAGAGAATTCTCATTTCGGAAGCTTTAAGTTGAAAGAATTGACTAAGGTTGGATTTTTGAGTAAACGACCTCGGAATCGAGATTCGAAGGTTCCAGCAGGTTCGTATGATGATTTCAGACTTGGGCGTATGTCCGGATCGTGTTTTGGACGACCCGGGATCGCTTCAGCACCTATTGTGGAAGTTAGCATTTTTGGAAGAATTTCATAAGTTTGGGTTGAGGTGCATTTCAGTGTTATCAATGTCCGTTTGGGATGCCGAGTCTGGGAATAGCTCCGTATGGTGATTTTGGTGTGGGGAGCGCAATCAGAAGTGAATTCGAAGGGCCGTGGGTTATTTTGGAGACATTTGGCTAAAGATAGAAGTTTGAAGGTTTTTGAGAAGTTTGACCGGAAGTGGACTTTTTTATATCGGGGTCAGATTCTGATTCCGGAAGTTGGAGTAGGTCTGTAATGTCGAATATGACTTGTGTGCAAAATTTGAGGTCAATCAGATGTGATTTGATAGGTTTCGGCATCGAATGTTGAAGTTTGAATTTCTCAAGTTCATCAAGTTTGATTTGGGGTGTGATTCGTGATTTTTGCGCTGTTTGATATGATTTGAGGCCTCGAGCGAGTCCGTAATGTGTTTTGGGACTGGCTGGCATGATTGATTGGGGTCCCGGGGGCCTCGGATGGATTTCGGATGGTTAACAGATCAATTTTGGAAATTTGAAGAAGAAATGATCAGCTGCCTTCTGGTGTAACTGCACCTGCGAGGCTTCGGCCGCAGGTGCAGAGCCGTAGAAGCGGACCTTGGGTCGCAGAAGCGGAAATAGGCCGGCCAGGCTGGGACCGCAGATGCGGTCGTTTTGTCGCAGATGCGTGATCGCACCTGCGGAAGGTGATGCGCAGATGCGCAAGCTGAGGCTAGGAGGAGGACCGCAGAAGCGGATGGTAGCTCGCACCTGCGGTACCGCAGAAGCGGTCAAGTGACCGCAGGTGCGGAAATGCTGGAATCAGTAAGGTTGTTTAAAACAGGGGTTTAGCTTATTTCAACCCCATTTTCTCCATGGGAGCCGATCCTTGGGCGATTTTGGAGCTCTATCTTTGCCATCCATGTCAAGGTAAGTGGTTTTTACTAGTTTTGAGGTAAGTACTTGGATTATATATGAATTAGAGCATGAAAATTAGTAAAAATTTGTGGGTTTTTGGTGGAAGACCTAGAAAATTATATTTGGATTTTTGCCACGATTTTGGACATAAAATTGTGAGTAAGTTATATATTTGAGTTGGGGAGGCCATGGATAAACTTTATCTTCGAAAAATTTCAGAATCCGGGCACGTGGGCCCGAGGGCATTTTTGTCAACTTTTCTATCGGGGTTAGGAATTGTTACAAATTGGATTATTATGAGTAATTGAACATATATTAATGGATGTGCGTAATTATTGGCTAGTTTTGGAGCGTTATGCATCAATTTAAGTCTTCAGAAGGGCGTGGAATGCCGGTTATGGAACTTCGGAGCGAGGTGAGTCTCCTTTCTAACCTTGTAAGAGGGAATTGTTCCCATAGGTGAGTTAATTGGTTATGCGCTCCTATTTGTGGGGCTACGTACGCACGAGGTGACGAGAGTCCGTGCGTAGCTACTATTATGCTTATGTCCGGGTAGTCTAGGACCCAAAAGCATGCTTACTTGTAATAAATGCAACCTAGCTGACAAATTTAAGAGTGCTTAAAACATTTCGAACGTGTAAATGAATTTCTATAAGACTAGATATCATTACTTGACTTTTAAGAGAGAAACTTGCCTTTCCTGAATAATTGCTCCTCGATGAATTATTGATTTGACTGTTGAATGTGTTTATCTATTGTGGAACGGGCCGAACGCCTCGATAGATTAAATAGATGCATCTATGGTTCGCACCATTCGACGAAGTGCACAGGTTAAATATTGTTGGATCGGGCCGTACGTCCTCGGCATGATTTGCGCATGCTTGTATTGCTTGCCTTGTAATTTATTGAAGCTTATATTGCTTCTTCCCGTCTTGAGAATATATGTATAAATGATGAAAAAGGAAATTGGAAATTTTCATATAAAAGAAAGAATTGTTTACTTGCTTCACTCTATTGAATTACATTCATGTTTATATAAACCCTCAACTTCTTATATTATTGATGTATCATCATTGGACCACTAGTAAGTGTCGAAGTCGACCTCTCGTCTCTACTTTTTCGAGATTAGGCGGGATACTTACTGAGTACACATTATTTTCGTACTCATGATACACTTGCTGTGCATTTTTGTTGCACAGGCACCTGCATCTCTAGCGGCCTAGTGGGCGTAACAATATGGTTGATATGGAGACTTAGGTGAGCTGCACTCCTCGAGACGACCCGCAGCCGGCAGAGTCTCTTTTAGATTTCCATATTTATTATCTGTCCTATTTGCGTTCCCGGACAGTTGTTGTATTATTTTGTTTCCTAGAGATAGCTCATGCACTTGTGACACCAGGTTCTGGGATGATTACGGGATTGTCTAATATTGAGTTTGTTAAAGACATCAGTATCTATTCAGTAAAATTTATTACTTATTGTTTAATGTACAAAAGGAACGATTTCGAAAATGTTAAAACAAAAAATTTCAAGTAAATTGGTGTTGGCTTGTCTGACAGCGGTGTCCGGCGCCATCACGACCCTTAGTGGATTTTGGGTCATGACAATTTCAATCATAAAACATGCTACGAACCTGCTCGCGCACTAAAAAATCTGAAAAGAGGTCGTCTTGACCCGATATTGACCATGGTCAAACTCCAAATTTCTTAACTTTACTAGTCTCTCAACCAATGATCCAAAATACGCCTAAGCCCCTCGGGACCCCGTCAAATCATACCAACAAGTCCCAAAACATGATACAAACTTAGTCGAGGTCTCAAATCACATAAAAAACGCCAAAACTACGAATCTCACCTCGAATCGAATTATGAGTTATGAAATTTCTAAATTCTATAATTTGCGCCGAAGCGTATTAAATCAATCCGGAATGACTTTCAATTTTGCACACAAGTCATAAATGACATAATGGACCTGTTCTAATTTCCGAAATCGAAATCCGAGCTCGATATTAACCAAGTCAACTTCTGGTCAAATTTATTAATATTTCAAAACTTCAACTTTCTAACTTTTTGCCAAAATGTGCCGAATTGTCCTACGGACTTCCAAATCCAAATCTGTAAATATGCCTAAGTCCAAAATCACCGTACGAAGCTATTGAAATTATAAAAAATTTCATTCCAGAGTCGTTTGCCCAAAAGTCAAACCTCGGTTAACTCTTCCAACTTAAAGCTTCTGAAATAAATCCGAACTTTTTGAAATTCAATTCCGACCACATGTACAAGATATAATACATTAAATGTAGCTACTCAAGGTCTTAAATCACCGAATGCGCTGGAGCTCAAAACAACCGATCGGATTGTTACAGTAGGTCTTGGGTCAAAATAACCTTGTCCCTGGCAAACTTGGAGAAATTCCCGTCACCAGCGTCCAGGGCATCGTGGGGCGCTGGCCCAGGCACTGGCATGATAAGCATTCTGCCCACGGCACCAAAGGTAGCATGGGGCACTGCCTGTGGCGCTGGAATTCAATATTTTCCATTTTCCCTCCGTTTTGGTTCTAATCTCGCACCTTTTGTCTCCAATTGCTTTCGGATGATTCCTACACATAAAAACACCACGAATTAATTTAAATCAATATATTTTACATCCAAAATATATGGAATACGAGTAAAACATGAGGCGATATACATATAAATATATATTTATTTCAAGCTAAATATCACTCAATGGTACAATAGTCACCTAAAATGAAGAGAAACGATTCTTTATTACTGTGAAAAGCTTTGTGAAAAAAGAAAAACACAATAATGCCGTATAATGTTATAGTTTATTCTTTTTTGATGGTGTAGGCTTGTAAACGTAAAAAATAAAAAAATTATAGAGGAAAGGATCTCGGTGGACAGGAATCCTATATAGTATCAAAATTTAAGTTATATGCAATGTGTAAGAGAGTTTTACCCTTTCAATTCAATTTATCATTTTATTATAGCTTACTTAACAATTATTTACGTTATCATTACATATTTATTAATGTGACATATAATTACTCACTTGATGATTTAAATATATTTTTGTGACGACCCAAAGGGGTCATCACTTGTTTCCTTAGTTATTCTGTTCTTCTGAGGCCTTAAAAAGCTCATTTGGAATTGCCTCGATTTGCGTGCGCAGTCCGGGCGCGTAGCCGGAAAGCTTAAATATAAATTTTGTGAGAAAAATGCTAAATTTTGATATTAAATTGGATAAATTTAACTTCGGTCAATATTTTGGGTAAACGGACCCAGACCCGGACCCAGACCCGTGATTTGACGGTCCCGGAGGGTCCGTAGGAAAATATGAGACTTGGGCGTATGCCCGGAATCGAATTTCGAGGTCCCAAGCCCGAGAAATGAATTTTTGTGTGAAATTGTTTTCTGGAAATATTTGAGGAAATTGGAAATGAAATTTGATTAGAAGACTATGGTATCGGGCCCGTATTTTGGTTCCGGCGCCCGGTACAAGTCTTATATATGATTTAAGCACTTTCTGTAAAGTTTGGTTGAAAACGAACGTCGTTTGACGTGTTTCGGACTTAAAATGGAAATTTGATGTTTTATAAAAAACTTGGAAGAAATCATGAGTTTGGAGGCTTGATTCGATGTATATGATGTTGTTTTGGCAATTTGATTGCACGGTTAAGTCCGTAGGATGTTTTGAGGTTGTGTGCATATATGGTTTGGAGCCCCGAGGGCTCGGGTGAGTTTTGGATAGGTGTCGGAGTGCATTTTGAACCTTGGGAAAATCTGATGTTCCCAGTCCTGCAATCTTCGCATTTGTGAAGCAGGGCTCGCAAATGCGAAGAGGGGTCTAGCCAGCTGGGATCGCAAATGCGACCTCTTGGTCCGCAAATGCGAAGTCGGGCCTGTCGCAAATGCGACACATTAGCTCGCAAATGCGAACGTTCCCAGATCCTTCAGAGTTCGCAAATGCGAACTCACCTTCGCATTTCCCAAACCTGCAGGGTTCGCAAATGCGAACCCACCTTTGCATTTCCCACATCTGAGGCCTGCATATTTTACACTTAGCTGAATTTTTGAGTCATTTTAACATTCTTTCAAAACACAAACCTCTTTGGGCGATTTTCCAAGAACAAGACTTCTTCCAAATCATTTGTAAGTTGGTTTTTACTCATTTCTTTAAATCTTTAACATCATTTAATATGTTTTCAACTTAAAATCAAAGATTTCCATGGGTGAAAATGGGGGGTTTTGGGTAGAACCTAGGTTTTTCAAAAATGTGGGGATTTGGACCTCAATTTGAGGTCCGATTTCAAAACTAATTGCTTATTTGAGTTCATGGGGGAACGGGTAACCGGGTTTTGGTTCGAACCTTGGGTTTTGACCACGTGGACCCGGGGGCAATTTTGGAATTTTTGGGAAAAACTTTGGAAAATTCATTTTTATGCATTCAAATTGATTCATTTGGTGTTTATTAAAGCAATCAAGTAACTTGTGACTAGATTCGAGCGGATTGGAGGTGGAATCACGGGGTAAAGCTATAGTTGAGGCTTGAGTTGAGTTCAAAGCATCGAGGTAAGTGTTTGGTTTAACCCTAACTTGAGGGAATATGAGTTGAGTCTTATTTGTAACTTGCTAATTGTCGAGTACGATGTATAGACATGGTGACGAGTATCTATACATTGGTGTCTAGCATGACCGTGAGTTCTTATTTTGCGAATAGTTTGGTTGTTGTTATGCCTTCCATGCTTAAATGATGACTTCTATATGTTGTAAAGATCTTGTGAAAGAGATTGTGATCTTTGAACTTCGTGGAGCATTGGCTCGGGTTGAAATACAAATTGTGAAGGTATATGAGATAAGTAACTTCGTGGAGCATTGGCTCAAGTGATAATGTGAACGTTGAGATGAAAGTGAAAGAAAGAGAAGAGTTAATGATTTATTCCCTTGCCGGGAAGTTGTTGGTTATTGATGTTGTACCCTTGCCAAGTTTTTATTTGTTTGTTTGTGTACCCTTGCCGGGACTTCCATTCTTGTTTTATTCTTCCCTTGCCCTTGTTTGTGATTATTGATCTGGTGAGGAAGAGTGTTAATGCACGAAGGGTGATGCCGTGCATTGAATGATATTTGTGGATCGGGTTGCGCACCGCAATAATGCTAAATGATATGGATCGGGTTCCACGCCGCAACAATGATATTTGTGGATCGGGTTGCACGCTGCAACAATGCTAAACGATATGGATCGGGTTGCATGCCGCAACAGTGTTGTCATATATTGGCATCGGGTTGCGCGCCGCAACAATTATTGATACAAGTATGTCTATTTTGGATATTAGTCCCTTGTCCGCCGTAAATTCTAAGCTGCCTTTAGACTGTTACTCTGGGTTTACTGTTAATACTGTTATCTCCCCACAGCATGCTTCCCCTCCCATATTGTTTACTTGTCTTGTATTTCGATTCCGCTGTATGTATATAACTGCACAGGTTTATGTGGTGGTCCAGTCTAGCCTCGTCACTACTTCGCCGGGGTTAGGCTAGACACTTACCAGCACATGGGGTCGGTTGTGCTGATACTACACTCTGTGCTATTTTGCGCAGATCCAGGTTTTGAGCAGCAGCAGCAGTAGTGTGGGAGCAGGCTTCATTTCAGCGAGACCCGAGGTAGCCTTGCAGTCATCCGCAGGCCCGGCGTCTCCTCTATCCTTTATTTTATCTGTTATCTCATTGTATTCGAGACAAACAACTTATGTTCTCTTTCAGACGTTTGTATGTAGTATTCTTAGCAGTTCGTGAGTGCAGTGACACCAGTCTTGGGTAGAGGGTTTTGTTTAACCTTCCGCATTTCCATTCAGCTTTATAAAATGTTAAGACTTCCGCTTATTATTGAATTTCGTTATTTTTATATTATTGTCGTAAATTGTTAAATGGATTAGATTATTAATGGACAAGTAATTAAATTTGGCTTGCCTAGCTCTCATTAGTAGGAGAGGGTGGGAAATCCGGGTCGTGAAAGTTGGTGTCAGAGCTCTAGGTTACATAGGTCTCACAACTCACGGACAAGCTTAGTAGAGTCTGAGGTATCGGTAGGGAGACGACTGTATTTATCCTCTAGAGGCTACCGAGTTAGGAAAAGTTTCACATTTGTTCTTTCTTGTCGTGCGGTTTGGTTTCTCAATGCTAATTGAATTTCTACTCTGTTCTTTTGCAGATGGCGAGAACACGTGCTTCTTCATCTTCCGATCAGCAGTCCGAGCCCCACACAGCTCCTGCTAGGGGCAGAGGGCGAGGCCGAGGCCGTGCTAGAGGCCGAGGTAGGGGCGGAGCTCAGTCCCGAGGAGCAGCACCAGTGGCGGAGCCTCAAGTTGGCATTGACGAGGAGGTTCCGACCCCAGCCCCAGCAGTTCCGGTGGGCCCAGCTCAGGTCCCAGAGGGGTTTATTGCTACCCCAGTTCTTCAGGACGCTCTGGTCCGATTGGTGGGTCTCATGGAGAGTGTTACTTGAGCGGGTTTGCTTCCTGTAGCACCAGCCGTCTCTCAGGCTAGAGGAGAGGCCCCGACTCCTGCTACTCGTACTCCAGAGCAGGGAGTTCCCCCGATTCAGACCCCAGCAGTTCAGCCGGTTGGAGCAGCTCAGCCGGGTGTGGTTGCCCAAGTGGTGATGGGGCAGCTATGTCCGCCGATGCTTTATGGAGGTTGGATAGGTTCACCAAGCTCTTCACTACTACCTTCAGAGGTGCACCCACCGAGGATCCTTAGGATTATTTGGACAGCTGCCACGAGGTTCTTCGGAACATGGGTATTGTTGAGTCCAGTGGAGTTGATTTCGTGCATTTCGCCTAGCTGGATCCGCCAATACTTGGTTGAGGGATTTCTGTTTAGCTAGACCAGTAGGGTCTCCAGTCTTTAGTGTTGTTTCTGGAGATGTTTCTCCCTATCACACAGCGTGAGGCCTATCGGAGGCAGTTCGAGCGTCTCCATCAGGGATCAATGTCATTCACCCAGTATGAGACCAGGTTCATTGAGTTGGCTCGCCATGCTATTGTCATACTCCCCACTAAGAGGGAGAGAGTGAGACAGTTTATTGATGGACTCATTCAGCCNAGAGGCTGCTTGCTTTGGATGTTCAGACTTTAGCCTATCAGTTCGTGAGACTGATTGTTCTGAGCCCAGTCGTGTGTTAGCTTGCACGGTCGCTCGTTCTTCATTATTGGAGCGTATCCGTGATCGGCAGTTTGATGATCCCCATTTGTGTGTCCTTAGAGACACGGTGCAGCGAGGAGGTGCCAAGAAGGTTACCTTAGATGCGGATGGAGTTTTGAGATTGCAGGGGCGAGTTTGTGTGCCCAATGTGGATGGGCTTCGAGAGTTGATTTTAGAGGAGGACCATAGCTCCAGGTACTCTATTCATCCGGGCGCCGCGAAGATGTATCAGGATTTGCGACAGCATTATTGGTGGCGTAGAATGAAGAAGGATATCATAACATATGTGGCTCGTTATTTGAATTGTCAGCAGGTTAAGTACGAGCATCAGAGGCCTGGTGGTTTATTTCAGAGGATTGAGCTTCCCGAGTGGAAGTGGGAGCGGATTACTATGGATTTTGTTACTGGGCTTCCGTTGACTCGGAAGAAGTTCGATGCGATATGGGTTATTGTTGATAGGCTGACCAAGTCAGCGCATTTCATTCCTGTGGCAGTCTCCTATTCTTCTGAGAGATTAGCTGAGATTTATATCCAGGAGATTGTTCGCCTTCATGGTGTGCCGGCATCTATCATTTCAGACCGGGGTACGCAGTTTACCTCACGCTTCTGGAGAGCAGTTCAACGAGAGTGGGGCACACGCGTTGATTTGAGCACAGCACTTCATCCCCAGACGGACGCTCAGTCCGAGCGGACTATTCAAATTCTAGAGGATATGCTTCGAGCTTGTGTTATTGACTTTGGAGGTTCGTGGGATCAGTTCTTGCCTTTGGCGGAGTTTGCCTACAACAACAGCTACCAGTCAAGCATCCAGATGGCTCCTTATGAGGCTTTATATGGTAGGCAGTGTCGGTCTCCGGTTGGATGGTTTGAGCCGGGAGAGGCTCGGTTGTTGGGTACAGATTTGGTTCAGGAGGCCTTGGACAAGGTCAAGATCATTCAGGATAGGCTTCGTTCAGCTCAGTCTAGGCAAAAGAGTTATGCAGACCGCAAGGTTCGAGATGTGGCATTTATGGTTGGTGATCGGGTATTGCTCGGAGTGTCGCCTATGAAGGGCGTGATGAGATTTGGGAAAAAGGGCAAGCTTAGCCCAAGGTTCATTGGTCCGTTTGAGATTCTTGATCGAGTGGGAGAGGTGGCTTATAGACTTGCATTACCGCCTAGCTTATCATCCGTGCGTCCAGTTTTTCATGTATCCATGCTTCGGAGGTATCACGGCGATCCAGCCCACGTGTTAGACTTCAGCACTGTCCAGCTGGACAAGGACTTGTCATACGAGGAGGAGCCGGTAGCTATTTTGGACCGGCAGGTTTGTCAGTTGAGATCCTAGAGTTTTCCTTCTGTGCGTGTTCAGTGGAGAGGTCAGCCCCCTGAGGCATCGACTTGGGAGTCCGAGTCTGATATGCGGAGTCGTTATCCTCATCTTTTGCCCGACTCAGGTACTTCTTTCTTCTGTCCGTTCGAGGACGAACGATTGTTTTAGAGGTGGAGAATGTGACGATCCAAAGGGGTCATCACTTGTTTCCTTACTCATTCTATGCTTCTGAGGCCTTGAAAACCTCATTTGGGGTTGCCTTGATTTGCATGCGCAGTCCGGGCGCGTAGCCGAAAAGCTTAAATATGAATTCTGTGAGAAAAATGCTAAATTTTGATATTAAATTGGATAAATTTGACTTCGGTCAACATTTTGGGTAAATGGACCCGGACCCAAACCCGGACCCGGACCCGTGATTTGACGGTCCCGGAGGGTCCGTAGGAAAATATGGGACTTTGGCGTATGCCCGGAATCGAATTCCGAGGTCCCAAGCCCGAGAAATGAATTTTTGTGTAAAATTGTTTTCTGGAAATATTTGAGGAAATTGGAAATGAAATTTGATTAGAAGACTATGGTATCGGGCCCGTATTTTGGTTCCGGCGCCCGGTACAAGTCTTATATATGATTTAAGCACTTTCTGTAAAGTTTGGTTGAAAACGGACGTCGTTTGACGTGTTTCGGACTTAAAATGGAAATTTGATGTTTTACGAAAAACTTGGAAGAAATCATGAGTTTTGATGCTTGATTCGATGTATATGATGTTTGTTTTGGCGATTTGATCGCACGGATAAGTCCGTAGGATGTTTTTGAGGTTGTGTGCATATATGGTTTGGAGCACCGAGGGCTCGGATGAGTTTTGGATAGGTGTCGGAGTGCATTTTGAACCTTGGGAAAATCTGATGTTCCCAGACCTGCAATCTTCTTTGCGAAGCAGGGCTCGCAAATGCGAGCTCGCAAATGCGAGTTTGCCATCGCAAATGAGAAGAGGGGTCTAGCCAGCTGGGATCGCAAATGCGACCTCTTGGTCCGCAAATGCGACACATTAGCTCGCAAATGCGAACGTTCCCAGATCCTTGTGAACTCACCTTCGCATTTCCCATACCTGCAGGGTTCGCAAATGCGAACCTACCGTCGCATTTCCCACATCTGAGGCCTGCATATTTTACACTTAGCCGAATTTTTGAGTCATTTTAACATTCATTCAAAACACAAATCTCTTTGGGCGATTTTCCAAGAACAAGACTTCTTCCAAATCATTTGTAAGTTAGTTTTTACTCATTTCTTTAAATCTTTAACATCATTTAACATGTTTTCAACTTAAAATCAAAGATTTCCATGGGTGAAAATGGGGGTTTTAGGTAGAACCTAGGTTTTTCAAAAAAGTGGGGATTTGGACCTCAATTTGAGGTTCGATTTCAAAACTAATTGCATATTTGAGTTCATGGGGGAATGGGTAACCGGGTTTTGGTTCGAACCTCGGGTTTTGACCACGTGGGCCTGGGGGCGATTTTGGAATTTTTGGGAAAAACTTTGGAAAATTCATTTTTATGCATTCAAATTGATTCATTTAGTGTTTATTAAAGCAATTAAGTAACTTGTGACTAGATTCGAGCGGATTGGAGGTGGAATCACGGGGTAAAGCTATAGTTGAGGCTTGAGTTGAGGTCAAAGCATCGAGGTAAGTGATTGGTTTAACCCTAGCTTGAGGGAATAGGATTTGAGTCTTATTTGTAACTTGCTAATTGTCGAGTACGATGTATAGACATGGTGACGAGTATCTATACATTGGTGTCTAGCATGACTGTGAGTACTTATTTTGCGAATAGTTTGGTTGTTGTTATGCCTTCCATGCTTAAATGATGACTTCTATATGTTGTAAAGATCTTGTGAAAAAGATTGTGATCTTTGAACTTCGTGGAGCATTGGCTCGGGTTGAAATACAAATTGTGAAGGTATATGAGATAAGTAACTTCGTGGAGCATTGGCTCAAGTGATAATGTGAACGTTGAGATGAAAGTGAAAGAAAGAGAAGAGTTAATGATTTATTCCCTTGCCGGGAAGTTGTTGGTTATTGATGTTGTACCCTTGCCAGGTTTTTATTTGTTTGTTTGTGTACCCTTGCCGGGGACTTCCATTCTTGTTTTATTCTTCCCTTGCCCTTGTTTGTGATTGTTGATTGGGTGAGGAAGAGTGTTAAAGCACGAAGGGTGATGCCGTGCATGGAATGATATTTGTGGATCGGGTTGCGCCCCGCAACAATGCTAAATAATATGGATCGGGTTGCACGCAACAATGATATTTGTGGATCGGGTTGCACGCCGCAACAATGCTAAACGATATGGTTCGGGTTGCACGCCGCAACAGTGTTGTCATATATTGGGATCGGGTTGCGCGCCGCAATAATTATTGATACAAGTGTGTCTATTTTGGATATTAGTCCCTTGTCCGCTGTAAATTCTAAGCTGCGTTTAGACTGTTACTCTAGGTTTACTGTAAATACTGTTATCTCCCCACAGCATGCTTCCCCTCCCATATTGTTTACTTGTCTTGTATTTCGATTCCGCTGTATGTATATAACTGCACAGGTTTATGTGGTGGTCCAGTCTAGCCTCGTCACTACTTCGCCGGGGTTAGGCTAGACACTTACCAGCACATAGGGTCGGTTGTGCTGATACTACACTCTGTGCTATTTTGCGCAGATCCAGGTTGTGAGCAGCAGCAGCAGTAGTGTGGGAGCAGGCTTCATTTCAGCGAGACCCGAGGTAGCCTTGCAGTCGTCCGCAGGCCCGGCGTCTCCTCTATCCTTTAATTTATCTGTTATCTCATTGTATTCGAGACAAATAACTTATGTTCTCTTTCAGATGTTTGTATGTAGTATTCTTAGCAGTTCGTGAGTGCAGTGACACCAGTCTTGGGTAGAGGATTTTGTTGAACCTTCCGCATTTCCATTCAGCTTTATAAAATGTTAAGACTTCCGCTTATTATTGAATTTCGTTGTTTTTGTATTATTGTCGTAAATTGTTAAATGTATTAGATTATTAATGGACAAGTAATTAAATTTGGCTTGCCTAGCTCTCATTAGTAGGCGCCATCACGACTCCCGAGGGTGGGAAATCCGGGTCATGACAGTTGGTATCAGAGCTATAGGTTACATAGGTCTCTCAACTCACGGACAAGCTTAGTAGAGTCTGAGGTATCGGTAGGGAGACGTCTGTATTTATCCTCCAGAGGCTACCGAGTTAGGAAAAGTTTCACATTTGTTCTTTCTTGTCGTGCGGTTTGGTTTCTCAATGCTAATTGAATTTCTACTCTGTTCTTTCGCAGATGGCGAGAACACGTGCTTCTTCATCTTCCGATCAGCAGTCCGAGCCCCAGACATCTCCCGCTACGGGCAGAGGGCGAGGCCGAGGCCGTGCTAGAGGCCAAGGTAGGGGCGGAGCTCAGCCCCGAGCAGCAGCACCAGTGGCGGAGCCTCAGGTTGGCATTGACGAGGACGTTCCGACCCCAGCCCCGGCAGTTCCGGTGGGCCCAGCTCAGGTCCCAGAGGGGTTTATTGCTACCCCAGTTCTTCAGGACGCTCTGGTTCGATTGGTGGGTCTCATGGAGAGTGTTACTCGAGCGGGTTTGCTTCTTGTAGCACCAGCAGTCTCTCAGGCTCGAGGAGGGGCACAAACTCCTGCTACTCGTACTCCGGAGCAAGGAGTTCCCCCGATTCAAACCCCAGCAGTTCAGCCGGTTGGAGCAACTCAGCCGGGTGTGGTAGCCCAGGCCGGTGATGGGGCAGCTATGTCCGCCGATGCTTTATGAAGGTTGGATAGGTTCACCAAGCTCTTCACTACTACCTTCAGCGGTGCACCCACCGAGGATCCTCAGGATTATTTGGACAGTTGCCACGAGGTTCTTCGGAACATGGGTATTGTTGAGTCCAATGGAGTTGATTTCGCTGCATTTCGCCTAGCTGGATCCGCCAAGACTTGGTGGAGGGATTTCTGTTTAGCTAGACCAGCAGGGTCTCCAGCCTTGACATGGGATCAGTTTTCAGTGTTGTTTCTGGAGAAGTTTCTCCCTATCACACGCGTGAGGCCTATCGGAGGCAGTTCGAGCGTCTCCATCAGGGATCCATGTAAGTCACCCAGTATGAGACCAGGTTCAGTGAGTTGGCATGCTATTGTCATACTCCCCACTGAGAGGGAGAGAGTGAGACGGTTTATTGATGGGATTCAGCCTATTCGTCTCTAGATGGCTAGAGAGGCGGGGAGTGATATCACTTTTCAAGAGGCGGCCAATGTGGCCCGGAGGATTGAGATGGTATTATCGCAGGTGGCGGTCACGGGGGAGACAAGAGAGCCCGTCATTCCGGTAGATTCAGTGGTACCTCGTTTGGAGGTAGAGATTCATATGGTAGAGGCCATCCTCCTAGGCCCTTTCAGTCAGCTCTCCAGGTTTCTCATGGTGCATCAGGTGGCCGTGGTTCTCAGGCACATTATTCTGATCAGCAGGCATTCAGTGCACCGCCAGCTCCTATCAGCGCACTGCCACTTCAGAGTTTCCTTGGGGGTCATTCAGGCTGCCAGGGTCAGCCTCAGTTTCCTCAGCCACATCGTTCGGATGGATGTTATGAGTGTGGTGAGTATGGCCTTATCAGGAGGTGTTCCCCGAGGTTGAGGGGTACTCAGTCGCAGTAGCAGGGTCCCCGTCCTATGATTCATGCACTAGATGCTCCACAGCCAGCCCAGCCAGCTAGAGGCGGGGGTAGAGGTACTATAGGTGGAGGTAGAGGTCATAGAGGTGGAGCTCAGACCGCCAGGGGTAGAGGCCATCCAGCAGCAGATCGACCTAGAGATATGGTTCGGGGCCGATGTTATGCTCTTCAGGCTAGGCCCGAGGCAGAGGCTTCAGATGCGGTTATTACTGGTACGGTTCTGGTTTGTGATAGAGATGCTCCAGTGTTGTTTGATCCGGGGTCTACGTATTCGTATGTGTCATCCTATTTTGCCCCGTATTTGATCATGCCTAGTGATGCATTGGGTATTCTTGTTTATGTGTCTACGCCGGTGGGTGATTCCATCGTGGTCAATCGAGTCCATCGCTCTTGTGTTATGGTGATTGGGGGTCTGGAGACTCGTGTATATCTGTTGCTTTTAGATATGGTCGACTTTGATATTATATTGGGGATGGACTGGTTATCACCCTATCACGCTATCTTGGACTGCCATGCCAAGACTGTGACCTTAGCTTTACCGGGTATGCCTCTTTTAGAGTGGAGAGGGACTCCAGGTCATTCCACCCGCAGTGTTATATCGTATGTGAAGGCTCGACGTATGGTCGAGAAGGGGTGTTTGGATTATCTAGCTTATGTTCGGGATTCCAATGCTGAGGTTCCCTCTATCGATTCTATGCCCGTTATTCGTGAGTTCCCTGATGTTTTTCCTTCGCACCTGCCGGATATGCCACCCGACAGGGATATTGATTTCTGCATCGATCTGGTTCCGGGCACTCAGCCCATTTCTATTCCGCCATATCGTATGGCCCCGCCGGAGTTGAAGGATTTAATAGAACAGTTGCAGGATTTTCTTGAGAAGGGTTTCATTAGACCCAGTGTCTCACCGTGGGGTGCGCCAATATTATTTGTCAAGAAGAAGGACGGGTCAATGAGAATGTGCATTGATTACCGGCAATTGGACAAGGTAACGATCAAGAATAAGTATCCACTGCCGAGAATTGATGATTTGCTCGACCAACTTCAGGGTGCCAGGGTATTTTCCAAGATTGACTTGCGATCTGGTTACCATCAGTTGAGGATTAGGGCATCCGATGTCCCTAAGACAGCTTTCCGCACTCGGTATGGGCATTATGGGTTCTTGGTTATGTCATTCGGGTTGACAAATGCCCCAGCAGCGTTCATTGACTTGATGAACCGAGTGTTCGGGCCTTATTTGGATTCATTCGTGATAGTGTTCATTGATGATATATTGATATACTCCCGCAGCCAGGAGGAGCACGAGCAGCACCTTAGAGTGGTTCTTCGGACTCTGAGGGATAGTCCGTTATATGCTAAGTTCTCGAAGTGTGAATTCTGGTTGAGATCAGTTGCATTTCTGGGTCATGTTGTGTCAGTAGAGGGTATTCAGGTGGACCCAAAGAAGATAGAGGCAGTCAAGAGCTAGCCTAGACCAGCATCAGCTACAGAGGTTCGGAGTTTCTTGGGGTTGGCAGGCTACTACAGACGGTTCGTGGAGGGGTTTTCATCTATTGCAGCCCCGATGACCAGATTGACCCAGAAGGGTGCCCAGTTCAGATGGTCGGATGAGTGTGAGGCGAGCTTTTAGAAGCTCAAGACAGCTCTGACTACGGCACCGGTGTTGGTTTTGCCCACAGGTTCAGGGTCCTATATAGTCTATTGTGATGCTTCCCGTATTGGGCTTGGAGTAGTGTTGATGCAGGAGGGCAAGGTCATTGCCTATGCTTCAAGGCAGTTGAAGATCCATGAGAGAAATTATCCGGTTCATGATTTGGAGTTAGCAGCCATTGTTCACTCCTTGAAGATTTGGAGGCATTATCTGTATGGCGTGGCGTGTGAGGTGTTCACTGATCACAAGATTCTTCAGTACTTGTTCAAGAAAAAGGAGTTGAATTTGAGGCAGAGGTGGTGGTTGGAGTTGTTGAAGGATTATGATGTCACCATTCTTTATCATCCGGGGAAGGCCAACGTAGTGGCCGATGCTTTGAGTAGGAAGTTAGCCAGTATGGGCAGTCTCGCTTATATTCCGGTCAGTCAGAGGCCGCTTGCTTTGGATGTTCAGGCTATAGCCAATCAGTTCGTGAGACTGGATGTTTCTAAGCCCAGTGGTGTGTTAGCTTGCACGGTCGCTCGTTCTTCATTATTGGATCGTATCCGTGATCGGCAGTTTGATGATCCCCATTTGTGTGTCCTTAGAGACACGGTGCAGCGAGGAGGTGCCAAGCAGGTTACCTTAGATGCGGATGGAGTTTTGAGATTGTAGGGGCGAGTTTGTGTGCCCAATGTGGATGGGCTTCGAGAGTTGATTTTAGAGGAGGACCATAGCTCCGGGTACTCTATTCATCCGGGCGCCGCGAAGATGTATCAGGATTTGCGGCAGCATTATTGGTGGCGAAGAATGAAGAAGGATATCGTAGCATATGTGGCTCGTTGTTTGAATTGTCAGTAGGTTAAGTACGAGCATCAGAGGCCTGGTGGTTTATTTCAAAGGATTGAGCTTCCCGAGTGGAAGTGGGAGCGGATTACTATGGATTTTGTTACTGGGCTTCCGTTGAATCGGAAGAAGTTCGATGCGATATGTGTTATTGTTGATAGGCTGACCAAGTCAGCGCATTTCATTCCTGTGGCAGTCTCCTATTCTTCTGAGAGATTAGCTGAGATTTATATCCGGGAGATTGTTCGCCTTCATGGTGTGCCAACATCTATCATTTCGGACCGGGGTACGCAGTTTACCTCACGCTTCTGGAGGGCAGTTCAGCGAGAGTTGGGCACACGGGTTGATTTGAGCACAGCATTTCATCCCTAGACGGACGGTCAGTCCGAGCGGACTATTTAGATTCTAGAGGATATGCTTCGAGCTTGTGTTATTGACTTTGGAGGTTCGTGGGATCAGTTCTTGCCTTTGGCGGAGTTTGCCTACAACAACAGCTACCAGTCAAGCATCCAGATGGCTCCTTATAAGGCTTTATATGGTAGGCGGTGTCGGTCTCCGGTTGGATGGTTTGAGCCGGGAGAGGCTCGGTTGTTGGTTACAGATTTGGTTCAGGAGGCCTTGGACAAGGTCAAGATCATTCAGGATAGGCTTCGTTCAGCTCAGTCTAGGCAAAAGAGTTATGCAGACCGCAAGGTTCGAGATGTGGCATTTATGGTTGGTGAGCGGGTATTGCTCCGAGTGTCGCCTATGAAGGGCGTGATGAGATTTGGGAAAAAGGGCAAGCTTAGCCCAAAAAGAATGAAGGGATGGCCTTAACATACCTGGAGTAGGGGAAAAATCCGTATAATATTCTTGGAAAAAGGTTGCATCGAATAAGTAAATCATATCACTTGCCCCAGTTCTTTGTGAGAAGGAATTAACATCTGATAAATAGAGACTAACCAATAGTACAAGAATGCCACAACATAGATGAAATCGTTGAGACAACAAATTCTGAAAACACCTCATTTTAGAATCAAACGAATTCCTATACCTCTTGACGAACTTTTAGTAGCATATAACACATCTTGCTTGAAGAATCCTGGCTAATGAAAGTTAATATATAATTCTTCATACGCCTTTCATTTCTGTTCCTGAAAATTCCTAGAGAAGTTATTCCACACGTAGTACTCCAATAACTAAGTCACCTTTCAAACTCCAATCTTAATAGTGAAGCCAAGTCAAAACAACCCTTCAGCTTTAGGATGAAAAAGTGCAGAATTACATATCTTTGTAAGTCTTTGCATTGTGAAAATGTTCCCCAACCACAATTGTTTCTGAAAAGGTCCACACCGCACCATTGCTCTATATGCTAGCTATCCGTACCTCCTCCTTAAACTTCATGAGGAAACCTAAGCTCGTGATAGGCATAAATATAAGCAGTACGCTAAGAATAAATATCATCTCCTGGTTTGGGGCTGCTCCTACCAATTCTGTTAGAAAGCAGCCCCATTTTTGTTTCCTTTTTGAGTTATGGAATAACAAAAGATGAGGATAAACAGAAGAATATGATGAAGCTTTGTGCTAACACATTAATTCATAATGAAGAAATATCAAGCTAACTGATTGGAGTAATATGGAGGTTCACGGTCAGCCTCTCTCCATAAGATATTCCATTCCATTCTTTATCTTTTTATCCTTTGTTATTAAGGAATAAGCATTTTATCCTTAGGGTTTCGCCTACTTAGTGGATGACTAATCCACTTGAATTCCTCCAATATGTGACATTTTTTGCAAGACTTTAAGAGTCACTTTATAAGTGATGGAATGCTGCCACGTTTTTTTTGGTATTTAATCTTATCCCATAATTAATTATTTAATTAGGTAATATCCCCCTACCCGATAATTAACCAATTACTCGCATAATCAAGAATTATCTCAAATTACTTAAAATTTTACTTATTTTTTATACCCTTTATATACCTTACTATCATGGTCATATGGTACCATATACAATAAATACATACACTATTATTTCATTAAAAATCCATGTAAAAATACATATATTTTCTCAACTTTTAATTTTTCTAATCTCATAAAAAGAGTACAAATTTTCGTACGCTTAATTCTTAAAATGTTAAAAAAAAATAACATTCTTTTCTTGTACAAAAATAATTCACATCTTTACGTTAAAGAAAATCTCATAAACTTTTCTCATATTATGTGTATAATCTAAAACATATTCGAAAGTAGTAATATTAATAACTATATAAAATCATATCTTTCAAACTATTTTTTTTATAAAAATTGTTCGACTCAAAATACCAATATATATATATATATATATATATATAACGGTTGTTAAACCTACGGGGTGTGACATCCTAGCCCTCTTTTTCATTTCTTTGCCTTTGCTTACCTTTTCTTTATTTATGTACCACATTTAAAATATTCAAATATCACTTTCTAAGATATATTAATATGCCTCCCTCTTTTCTTATTTTTCTTCCTCACAAAGTGCACTTGAATATTTTCAAGATTTATTTTTGATTCGAAGTTTTCCTTAATGATCTTGCTCTTATAATTTGTTATGCCTCGTTCAAATTTATCCTTTTAAATTTGGAGAACCCAAAAGTTTAGACAACTCAAAATACCAAAATTATATTATTCTCCTTGTAAACGTTTGCGGTGATCCTAGTGGCGCCAATATAGCTGTCTAAGGGGAGGGTTCTTGGTACTTAATTAAGGGGGCTGGGTACGGGGGCAGTACCGAGAATAAGGGTTCCCTAAGGGGACTGTAGTTAAGGGAAATTAAAAGTACGGGGTAAGGGATTTTTAGGGGTACCATAACTATATTACTTTTAAATATACTGTAACGACCCGATCGGTCGTTTCATGAGTTATAGCCCTGTTACCCCATTTCTGCTTCCTTCGGTGTCATTCAGCTGTATTTTTATCGTATCGTGTTGGTTGGTTCGGGTCCGTAGTGGTTTTGGAGTGGAATGAGACACTTAGTCTCCTAATTTAGAAGTTTAAGTTGGAAAAGTCAATCGGATGTTGACTTATATGTAAATGATCTCGGATGTGAATTTTGATGGTTCCGTTAGCTCCGTTAGGTGATTTTGGACTTAGGAGCGTGTCCGAAATGTGATTTGGAGTCCGTGGTGGAATTAGGCTTGATTTGGCGATTTCGGTCGGCAGTGAAAAATCTGATAGCGGGGTCGGAATGGAATTTTGGAAGTTGGAATAAGTTCGTGGTGTCATACTTGACTTGTGTGCAAAATTTGAGGTCATCCGGACGTGATTTGATAAGTTTCAGCGTTGTTTGCGGAGTTTGGAAGTTTAGAAGTTCTTAGGCTTGAATCCGAGGGTAATTTGATGTTTTGATATTGTTTTGGGTGATCCGAAGGTTCGACTAAGTTTGAATGGTGTTCTGGGATGTGTTGGTATGCTTGGTTGAGGTCCCGAGGGCCTCGGGTGAGTTTCGGGTGGTTGTCGGATCACTAGTTGGCGTTGGAAGTTTGCAGATCTCTGGTATCTGGTCTTTGGTCTTGGAAGTGCGGACCGCATAAAATTAGTGCAGACAGCGGAGGTGTTATGCGGCCGTGACAAAATTGTACGGACCGCGGTGAGGGATGTGCGGCCGCAATGAGTTTTATGCAGACCGCGGAAGGAAAATGGCTCAGGATCCGCGGCCACGATGGAATTATGCGGACCGCACAGTGAAGGTTCAGAGAGCACTATATAAGTGAGGCTTAGGGTTTTATTTCACATCTTGGACTTTGGGAGCTCGGTTTGAGGCAATTTTTCGAGAGTTTTTCAACAAATTCATTAGGGTAAGTGATTCTAACTCAGTTTTGGCTAATATTCATGAATATATCATTGAATTCATCATTCGATTCGTGATTTGGGATGAAATTTGGGGAAAATTGGTGGAGTTTCATAAAATGAAATTTTGGGATTTTAAAGCCGATTCGAAGTCGGATTTGAGTGAAACTAGTATGGTTAGTCTCATAATCGAATGGTTGTCGGATTTTGCGATTTTTGTCGGATTTCGAGATGTAGGCCCGTGGCCCGACTTTTGAGTTGACTTTTTGACTTTTGACCTAAAGCTTAGCATTTTCTTATGGATTGATTCGTTTAGCTCGTTTTGATTGTATCGAATATTTATGGCTAGATTCGAGGCATTTCGAGGCCGGTTCGAAAGGCAAGGGCATCGCGGAGTAGGATTTGATCGGCTTGAGGTAAGTAACGATTGTAAATCTAGTCCTAAGGGTATGAAACCCTTGTATTCGTATCGTCTTACTATTTTGAGGTGACGCACATGCTAGGTGACGAGCGTGTGGGCTTGCACCGTTGAGGATTGTGACATGGTCCGTCCCGTATCTATTGTATAGTTGAATATTTTGTTGAAACTACATGCTTCTCACTTGTTTTGAAAGAATTTATGTAAATCAGGCTGGATGTCGTGTTTAAGCCTTATGCCAATGTTGTTTGGACCTTAGAGGTCTTTTATAGCTATCCTCTCATTGTTTTGGATTGGAAATCCATACTCGGTCATGTTATACTTATTGATTTCATAACTCAGTCTTTATCACTCTGTTTTGATGCATATAAATGTTGTTTTGGGTTGAGTACCTTGTTTTTACTGAGAGCCCGAGTGGCTTGAGAGGTTTATGATTGAGTGAGGCCGAGGGCCTGATTTGTGAGGATATTTATGGGATCGAGTTGCATATTTTACTGATTCATGACTGAGTGAGGCCGAGGGCTTGATTAATTTATGCCAGAGTTGGCTTGTTATAGCGCTTGGGCTGAAGGAGCCCCTCCGGAGTCTATACACCACCTGTGAGCGTAGGTACCTACTGAGTGCGAGTGCCGAGTGCTGAGTGCTGAGTGACTGGGAGGTATGAGTGATGGTGAGGTATGCCTGATGGGCTATATGCGAGTGACTGTGAGGTTTGCCCGAGGGGCTTTATACGATTGATGTTTTGCCCAAGGCGCGGCTTATGATTTCATCATTTTTGCTCACCTTTGCATTAAGCCTTGTTGAAAACTATTGAAAAATATCTTTAAATGATTTTACTAGAACTGGGTTTAAACGAGATGATTTGATTCAAACTCTGATTTTAAAAGCCTGTTGTATTTTACTGAGATTTCATGATGTGAGCTTTAAATGCTTAATTGCTCGTCACTACTTTTCAGCCTTTATTTACTTTGGTTACTTACTGTGTTGGCGTACTCACGTTACTCCCTGCACCTTGTGTGCAGATCCAGGCGTATCAGGACCCGGTAGCGGCTGTTGACTATTCTAGTTGTAGATCTTCTCGGGGTTAGCAAGGTAGCTGCTGGCGATCGCAGCCCTGCTCTTCTCCCTCCTATCTCCCTATAGTTGTTTGTAGTTACTTTCCAGACTGTGTTAGTCTCAGTATTATTGGACAAATTGTAGTAGTTGCTCATGACTAGTGACATCCCGATGTCGGGATTTTCTTTCCGCACTTTTGTTATTTAGAATTTCTTTACGGAGTTTTATTATTAAATAGCCTGAATTTATCTTTAAGATGAAATATCGTGTTGTTTTTGGTAAAGAGTCGGCTTGCCTAGTACCACGATAGGCGCCATCACAACATGGTAGTTTGGGTCATGACAAGTTGGTATCAGAGCCTAGGTTACATAGGTCTCACGAGTCATGAGCGGGTTTAGTAGAGTCTTGCGTATCAGTACGAAGACGTCTGTACTTATCTTCAAGAGGTTGCAGAACCTTTAGGAAAAACTTCACATTCTTGAATTCTTGTCGTGCGAATCTGTTGATTCTAGTGACTAAACTTCTGTTATTCTATCCTCTCACAGATGGCGAGGACACGTGCTACCGGTTCGGACAGACGGCCACCAGTACCACCAGTTGGGGCTGCGAAAGGCCGAGGTCATGGTCGAGGCTGTGGTAGAGGTAAAGGTGCAGCTCGCACCGCAGCTAGGGCAGTACCAACAGATCCACCAGCTGCCCCAGTTCAGGATCAAGTTCCGGTTGTAGATGCCCCAACCAGACCAGCTCAGGCACCAACTGTGCCTATGGTTTTTCCAGGTCATCAGGAGACCTTAGCTCAGATTCTGACTGTGCGCACCAGTCTTGCTCAGGAGGTCACTCTTTCTACTATAGCAGCCACTTCCCGGGCCGGGGGAGGCACTCATACTCCTGCCGCCCGTACACCCGAGCAGGTCGTTCAGGGACTTCAGACACCGGAGGCACGACTAGCCTAGCTGGTTGCACCTGCTCAGGATTATGTGGTTCCAGTCGTGCTTGATGATGAGTAGCGTAGATTGGAGAGGTTTGGTAGACTTCAACCTCTAACTTTCAGTGGTATAGAGGGCGAGGATGCCTAGAGTTTCTTGGAGAAGTGTCAGAGGATTCTCCGTATAGCGGGTATTCTAGAGACCAGTAGGGTCCTCATTCACTACATTTTAGTTTTCTGGAGCTGCCTTTACTTGGTGAGAGGCTTATGAGAGGCGTAGGCCTGTTGGTGCAGCGCCCCTTACCTGGCAGCAGTTCTCCGTTCTCTTTCTGGAGAAGTATGTGCCGTAGTCCC
This sequence comes from Nicotiana attenuata, assembly GCF_001879085.1. NCBI lineage: Eukaryota > Viridiplantae > Streptophyta > Magnoliopsida > Solanales > Solanaceae > Nicotiana > Nicotiana attenuata. The sequence goes on from NW_017674442.1 coordinate 24,716, forward strand.
ACAGTGAGGAGCTGCGTAGGCAGTTCAAGTAGTTGCGTCAGGATGATATGACTGTGACGCAGTATGAGATGTGGTTCTCTAAGTTAGCCCGTCATGCTATCTGGTTGGTTCCCACAGACAGGGAGAGGATCAGGAGGTTCGTTGATGGCCCCACATATTAGCTGCAGATTCTTATGACTAAAAAGAGGGTGTCTGGTGCTTCTTTTGAGGAGGTTGTTGACATTGCTCGGGACATAGAGTGGATTCACCGTCAGGAGCGAGTGGAGAGGGAGGCCAAGAGGCCTCGTGGATCTGGTAGTTTCGGTGGTGCTCCTCATGGGAGTCAGTTCCTGCACGGCAGAGGTCGTCCATTCAGACATGCTCAGTCAGCTTGCCCAATTCACCGTGGGGCATCATCGAGCCATGGTTCTCACAGTTCTCATCAGGGACATTCATCACTTAGTGCCCTCCCAGCCCAGAGTTCGTCCCGTGCTTCATCAATTCAGGGCTCCTCCATGCCAGGTTCTTCTACCAGTTATCCCGGTGCTAGGGGTTCCCTTCAGTCCCCGCACCAGCACCAGGGGGTTGTTTTGAGTGTGGAGAGTTGGGGAATATGTGGAGTCAGTGTCCTCGTCGTCATGGGGGTTAGCCTAAGCAGAAGAGTCAGCCATCGACTTCGGCACCAGTTACTTCACCACCCGCCCAGCCAGTTAAGGGTGGTGGACAGTTACCTAGGGGTCTCCCTAGAAGGGGAGGTTGATCAGGTGGTGGTCAGGCTCGTTTCTATGCACTCCCAGCCAGACCGGATGTTGTTTCTTCAGATGCGGTGATCACAAGTATTGTCTCAGTTTGCCACAGGGATGCCTCTGTATATTTGATCCTGGTTCCACTTTTTGATATGTGTCGTCATATTTTGCTCGCTATTTGGATACGCCCCGCGAGTCTCTTGTTTCATTTGTTCATGTATCTACTCCTGTGGGCGATACTATTGTTATGGACCGCATATATTGGTCTTGTGTGGTAACTATTGGGGGTTTGGAGACCGAGTAGACCTTTTGCTCCTTAGTATGGTTTAATTTGATGTGATATTGGGCATGGATTGGCTGTCTCTGTGTCATGCTATTCTGGACTATCACTCTAACACGGTAACGTTGGCTATGCCGGGGGTGCCACGGATTGAGTGGCGAGGCTCGTCGGATTTTGTCTCCAGTAGGGTAATTTTATAGTTGAAGGCCTAGCGGATGATTGAGAAGGGTTGTCTTTCTTATTTGGCCTTTGTGAGGGATGTCAATGCAGAGACTTCTACCATTGATTCAGTTACGGCGGTGAGGGATTTTCCAGATGTGTTTCCTGCAGATCTGTCGGGCATGCCACCAGACAGGGATATTAACTTCGATATTGATTTGGTGCCGGGCACTCAGCCCATTTCTATTCCACCGTATCGTATGGCACTGGTAGAGTTAAAGGAATTGAAGGAGCAACTTCAGGAACTCCTTGATAAGGGGTTTATTCGGCCTAGTGTGTCACCTTGGGGTGCGCTTGTTCTATTTGTGAAGAAGAAGGATGGCACTATGAGAATGTGCATTGATTACAGGTAGTTGAACAAAGTCACAATCAGGAACAAATCTCCTTTGCCTCGTATTGATGATTTATTTGACTAGCTTCAGGGAGCGAGAGTGTTCTCCAAGATTGATCTAAGGTCAGGGTATCACCAGTTGAAGATTAGGGACTCAGACATTCTTAAGACAGCTTTCAGGACCCGATTTGGTTATTATGAGTTCCTTGTGATATCTTTGGGCTGACCAACGCCCCAACAGCATTCATCCATTAGATGAACAACGTGTTTCGGCCTTATCTCGGCTCGTTTGTTATTGTTTTCATTAATGATATCCTGTTGTACTCTCGTAGCCAGGAGGAGAACACCGAGAATTTGAGAGTTGTATTGCAGCGGTTGGGGAAGGAGGAGCTTTATGCTAAGTTCTCCAAGTGTGAGTTTTGGATCAGTTCAGTGGCGTTCTTGGGGCACGTGGTGTCCAGTGATGGTATTCAGGTTGATCCGAAGAAGATAGAGGCGGTCCAAAGTTGGCCTAGACCAACCTCAGCCACAGAGATTCGTAGCTTTCTTGGTTTGGCGGGTTATTACCGTCAGTTCGTTCAGGGATTTTCATCTGTTGCACCGCCCTTGACCAAACTGACCCAAAAGTGTGCTCCTTTCAGGTGGTCGGATGAGTGTGAGGAAAGCTTTCAGAAGCTCAAGACTGCCTTGACCATGGCTCCAGTGTTAGTTCTGCCACCAACTTCAGGTTCTTATACAGTATATTGTGATGCTTCTCGGATTGGCATTGGGTGTGTTTTGATACAGGAGGGTAGAGTGATTGCTTATGATTCTCACCAGTTGAAGCCCCATGAGAAGAACTACCCTGTTCATGATTTAGAGTTGGCTTCCATTGTTCACGCATTAAAGATTTGGAGGCACTATCTCTATGGTGTGTCTTGTGAGGTGTTTACTGATCATCGTAGCTTCCAGAACTTGTTCAAGCAGAAGGATATCAATTTGAGGCAGCGGAGATAGTTGGAGCTGCTAAAGGACTATGATATTACCATTTTGTATCATCCAGGAAAGGCCAATGTGGTGGCCGATGGCTTGAGTTGGAAGACAGTGAGTATGGGTAGTCTTGCATTTATTCCTGTCGGGAGAGACCTCTTGTGGTTGATGTTCAAGATTTGTCCAATTGGTTTGTGAGATTGGATATTTCGGAGCCCAGTCGAGTCCTAGCTTGTGTGGTTTATCGGTCTTCCTTGTTCGATCGTATCAGAGAGCGCCAGTATGATGACCCTCATTTGCTTGTCCTCAAGGACAAGGTTTTGCATGATGACGTCAGGGATGTGACTATTGGTGATGATGGGGTGTTGAGGATGCAGGGTCGGATAGGTGTGCCCAATGTACATGGGCTTCGGGAGTTGATTCTGGAGGAGGCCCATAGTTTGCGGTATTCCATCCATCCGGGTGCCGCGAAGATGTACCAGGATTTGAGACAGCACTATTGGTGGAGGAGAATGAAGAAAGATATAGTGGGGTTTGTAGCTCGGTGTCTCAATGGTCAGCAGGTAAAATATGAGCATCAGAGATCGGGTGGTTGCTTCGGCAGATAGAGATTCCAGAGTGGAAGTAGGAGTGGATCACCATGGAATTCGTAGTTGGACTCCCACAGACTTTGAGAAAGCTCGATGCTATTTGGGTGATTGTGGATCGGCTGACCAAGTCCGCGCACTTCATTCTTGTGTGTACTACCTATTCTTCAGATCGGTTAGCTGAGATTTATATCTGATAGATTGTTCGCCTGCATGGTGTCCCAGTTTCCATCATTTCAGATAGAGGTACTCAGTTCACATCGCAGTTTTGGAGGGCCGTGCAGCGAGAGTTTGGTACTCAGGTTGAGTTGAGCACAACTTTTCACCCTCAGACGGACGGATAGTCCGAGCGCACTATTCAAATATTGGAGGACATGTTACGTGCTTGTGTCATTGATTTTGGGGGTTCATGTGACCAGTTTCTGCCACTCGCGGAGTTTGCATATAACAACAATTATCAGTCGAGTATTCAAATGGCTCCGTATGAGGCTTTATATGGTAGACGGTGTAGATCTCCAGTAGGTTGGATCGAGCCGGGCGAGGCTAGGCTTTTGGGTACAGACTTATAGCCCGTTTGGCCAAGCTGCAAAAATCAGCTTATTTTGAGAAGTTCTTTTTTTCAAAAGTGCTTTTCGCAAAAGTACTTTTGGTGAGAAGTAGTTTGTGTTTGGCTAATTAGTTTGAAAAGCACTTTTGAGCAGCAATTAGTGTTTGGCCATAAAAAACTGTTTCTAAGTGTATTTTTCTCAAAAGTGCTTCTCAAAAAAGTGCTTTTGGAGAGAGCTACTTTTTTCTGCTTCTCCAAAACTACTTCTGCTTCTCCTCAAAAGCACTTTTTTTCCTTCCAAAAGCTTGGCCAAACACCTCAATTTTTGGCCAAAAGTGCTTTTGGCCAAAAAAAAGCACTTTTGGACAAAAAGAAGCTTTGCCAAACATGCTATTAGTACAGGACGCTTTGGACAAGGTGAAAATGATTCAGGAGCGGCTTCGTGTAGCGCAGTCAAAACAAAAGAGTTATGCTGACAGAAAGGTTCGTGATGTGTCTTATATGGTTGGGGAGTTGGCAGATCTCTGGTATCTCCTCTCTGGTCTTGGAAGTGCAGACCGCACAAAATTGGTGCAGGCCGCGGAGGTGTTATGCGGCCGCGACAAAATAGTGTGGACCGCAGTGAGGGGTGTACGACCGCAATGCGTTTTATGCGGACCGCGGAAGGAAAATGGCTGAGGACCCACGGCCGCAATGGAATTATGCGGATCGCACAGTGAAGGTTCAGAGAGCACTATATCAGTGAGGCTTAGGGTTTTATTTCACATCTTGGACTTTGGGAGCTCGGTTTGAGGCGATTTTTCGAGAGTTTTTCAACAGATTCATTAGGGTAAGTGATTCTAACTCGGTTTTGGCTAATATTCATGAATATATCATCGAATTCATCATTCGATTCGTGATTTGGGATGGAACTTGGGGAAAATTGGTGGTGTTTCATAAAATGAAATTGTGGGATTTAAAAGCTGATTCGAAGTCAGATTTGAGTGAAACTAGTATGGTTAGTCTCATAATCGAATGGCTTGTCGGATTTTGCGACTTTTGTCGGATTTCGAGACGTGGGCCCGGGGCCCAACTTTTGTGTTGACTTTCTGACTTTTGACCTAAAGCTTAGCATTTTCTTATGGGATTGATTCCTTTAACTCGTGTTGATTGTATCGAATTATTTACGGCTAGATTCGAGGCATTTGGAGGTCGGTTTGAGAGGTAAGGGCATCGCAGAGTTGGATTTGATCGGCTTGAGGTAAGTAACGATTGTAAATCTAGTCCTAAGGGTATGAAATCCCGGATTTCATATCGTCTTACTATGTTGAGGTGATGCACATGCTAGGTGATGATTGTATGGGCGTGCACCATTGAGGATTGTGACTTGGTCTGTCACGTAACTACTGTAAAGTTGAATATTTTGTTGTAACTACATGCTTCTCACTTGTTTAGAAAGAATTTCTGTAAATCAGGCTAGATGCTGTGTTTAGGCCTTATGCCAGTGTTGTTTGGACCTTAGAGGTCTTTTATAGCTATCCTCTCATTGTTTTCGATTGGAAATCCATACTCAGTCATGTTATACTTATTGATTTCATAACTTAGTCTTTATCACTCTGTTTTGATGCATACAAATCTTGTTTTGGGCTGAGTACCTTATTTTTACTGAGAGCCCGAGTGGCTTAAGAGGTTTATGACTAAGTGAGGCCGAGTGCCTGATTTGTGAGGATATTTATGGGATCAGGCTACACGCCGCAACATATTTTACTGATTCATGACTGAGTACGACTGAGGGCCTGATTGATTTATGCCAGAGTTGGATTGTTATAGCGCTTGGGCTAAAGGAACCCCTCCGGAGTCTGCACACCCCCAGTGAGCGCAGGTACCTATTGAGTGCGAGTGCCGAGTGGCTGGGAGGTATGAGTGATGGTGAGGTATGCCCGAGGGGCTGTATGCGAGTGACTGTGAGGTTTTCCCGAGGGGCTGTATGCGAGTGATATTTTGCCCGAGGGGTGGCTTATGATTTCATCATTTTTGCTCACCTTTTCATTGAGCCTTGTTGAAAACAGTTGAAAAATATCTTTAAATGATTTTTACTAGAATTGGGTTTAAACGAGATGATTTGATTCAAATTCTGATTTTAAAAGCCTGTTGTATTTTACTGAGATTTCATGATGTGAATTTTAAATGCTTTATTGCTCGTCACTACTTCTCAGCCTTTATTTACTTTGAATACTTACTGCATTGGCGTACTCGCATTACTCCCTACACCTTGTGTGCTGATCCAGGCGTATCAGGACCCGGTAGCGGCCGTTGACTATTCAAGCTGTAGATCTTCTCGGGGTTAGCAAGGTAGCTGCTGGCGATCACAACCCTGCTCTTCTCCCTCCTATCTCCTTATAGTTGTTTGTAGTTACTTTCCAGACTGTGTTAGTCTCAGTATTTTTGGACAAATTGTAGTAGTTGCTCATGACTAGTGACACCCCGATGTCGGGCTTTTCTTTCCGCACTTTTATTATTTAGAATTTCTTTATGGAGTTTTATTATTAAATAGCCTAAATTTATCTTTAAGATGAAATATCGTGTTGTTTTTGCTAAAGAGTCGGCTTGCCTAGTACCGCGATAGGCGCCATCACGGCATGGTAGTTTAGGTCGTGACATATACACAAACTTTAATGGATGAAAAATATTCAAGGCTATAAAGTGCCTATAATTTTATTTAATGTAATGTAAACATTAGATATCTAATATAAGTTACAAGTATATATTTGTATATGAACACTTGTAGTAATAAAATTTACATATTTCTTTTGAAAGATTTACGTAATTGTTCGACAATGTTTCATGGTTCTTCACTTGGAATTGGTAGCATTTGTTCTTCTGTGACCCCGCCATCTTCGGTATGTAGTATTTCATTATATGCATCGTTGTCTTCTTGAATTATTTCTAGAAGGCCAAAATTTCTTTTCTCCATTTTAATCTAATTTCTGAATAAGACGGTAGTCTCCAATGTGTCTTCTGCCTATAAGTGTCTGTGATTTTCAATTTGAAATTGTGCTGCACTGAAAGCGCTTTTGGAAGCTACTAATGAGGCTTGAATAGTTAGCACATCTCGGGCAATTCTTTAAAGAATCTAAAATATTTGTTCATTCATCTCCAATATTTCAACAAGTCTTCATTTCCTTCATCATCGCAAATATCAATAGTTCCCGCAAGTAAAAAAAATATCAAGCTCATTAATTTATGAAGATTGTGGCATATCACTCAATGTCTATGTATAGCACTCTTTTTAAGATGTTGAGATGATGAGGAAGAAGAGGCACGATGATAAAAAAGAAGAGGCACGAGCTGGATTGGAATGTATTGTCGCATCTGTAGTTGATGTCAATGGGGAGTGAACGGACTTGTACAGCTTGTAAATAAGCACAGACTCGGGATGGTTTATTGATTTCATAGTAATTGTACTCGGTGCAGTGTCATTGAAAGGTGTCGGCATGGAATTTCCATAGGTGGGTTATCTCCTGTAAGCAGGTTAGCGGTTACGTGGTGTTGATGAAACTTCTAGAATATGTGGCTATCCGGTGAGGGGTCGTATATGTGAATGTGACTAGTGATTCAGAGCGTTCATGAAATGTTTAATAGGAAGATTTCGAGGATTTGGCGGGTCGATTGTATGAGATCATGTCAACAAGGAAGAAGGAATATTGGTTGGTTCCGGGGGTATGCTACTGTAGCTTCAAGCTAAGTAGGACAGCCCCACCGTCAATGATTGGATTGCATGGTTGTATACTTATGAGGTTTCTGGTTATCGGTGTATTGGTGGGTCAAGACGACTAAGGGAAAGAAAACATCAGTGGTAAATTGAGCAAAGGATTTGGGGAATGTGTGTTATATTTGGCCTTATCGATTCATGTTCAGGTTTTGGGAAGACTCAGAGTTTATGCTTCGTGTGGATGTGATGTACAAGAAAATGAATTCAGCCGGTTGCTTCTTGAGAGAGTGTTCATGTGCTAGCAGGGCCTTGTAGTTTGATTATATTCGGGAACAAGTCAGAGTGGGTGACTCTCAACAACGGTCCTAGTGGGTTCAAAAACTTAGGTGTGGTGCCTAAGGATTTCGAGTACGTGGTGTGGTTAAGTATCAAGCTTTTGCAGTGGATCATGAAAGGGACTTGGAGAATTCTATGTTATTATCAGTCTGCGGTGCAGCATTGGGAGAAATGGGAGAAAATAACTTCGGATTCATAGGGCAATTATCAGAATTAGTGTACCACTTGGAGATGCGAATATGCGCACAAGGAGGGTATGAGATAGTTCGTGGGTTTTGAGACAACATGGTCTCGTGAAATGGGGTCACTCAGAATGAGTGCGAATTGAGTTCATTATATTTTGAATAGAGCTATTATTATTTCTAAGGCAAGTCCAGAGTAAATTTGAAGAAGTTGGTGCAGTTAGCAATGGTTAACTCGGCATGATAGTGGCAATGATCAGTTCCCTTAGCGTGTTAAGTTATACAGGTGATTTGTAATGGTACGTGCGAGGCTTGACGGCTGCCGTAATTTGATTTATTTGGAGGTATTCAATTATACTGGTCTGTTAAGTGTATATGGACCCCAGAAGAGTTATGGTGGTTTAGCTACTTGAGGATTATATTTTCTACAGTTATGGGAATTCAGCCGCGTATTGCAATGGTTCTCCTGAAATGAGTTAAGTGAAAGGTTTCTATATGATGGAGTGTTTATTCTATTAGTGGATCAGGAGCTATGATGGATTTCTTGTACTCTCGCCTATTGGCATGCTAGGTGCAGTGAGCGGCATGGGAATTGGAAGTTGAGGATCAAGGTTGCAGTTTGGTGTCGATAAGAATGTCACGAGCTCGGATGAGCAAGGAAGAATTCAGATGTTTAGAGTAAGCTGGTATTGTCTTTAGCGTCATCTATGATCAGAGTCTTGTGTAAGAGGCTTGGCGTACTGAATTGCGGATTCCCGATTTGCTTTACAACATTAGTATGGCCGGTAGTATGGATGTGCAAACTTGTTACCTGGTGCGGAAGGTCGTGGGAGCGTATCCACGGGAAGATTGTATAAGTGTGACAAGTAGTCGCTTGATAGATTAAAGATTTAAACCAAGTATAGATATTGTGGTACTGTCCCTAATGTGAGGATTTATGCCTGAAGGGCGCTCTTGTTCATTTGGTTGTGAATTAGGGAAGTTTGTTCCGAATTTGATGGCTATTCTTGGGTGTAATGGGAAAAAGGTTATTGTGGACCCTTGAAAGGTTATCGGCTCAGTACGGTACGATCAGAATCAGCTTGAGGTCTATGGATGGAACTAAATGTGAATGTGTGCCCTGTATCATTTCGAATGTGTACATTTCAGCATAGCGTTGCTTACGGAGGGGTATTCAGGCCTTGGGAGTTATTTCCATCGTCAGCCATTCCGTGTAGTCTATATTTTGCCATGTGGGTTGCGAGGTGGCTTGATTATTCGCACATGTGTTGTGATCCCGTGTAGCTTGTGGTTTTATATGATCAAGATGGCTCTCGAGACGCAGGTCACTTATTGCACCCTAGTTGTGGTTAGGTTTTGTAGCGTGTGGCGCTATCCGTCTCCCCAGGGTTATATTTTGCACTTGGTGTGCTCATGGTCGATTATTCGGATATTTTGTAGGTATAAGCATTTTGGTTTGATGGTTATTTCCCTATTTATTGTCATGTGTGGATCGGGTGGCACGCTGCCATAGATATGTTGTGTGGATCGGGTTGAACGCCGGAATAGCGAGATGTTGAGCACGGTTCCTTATATTTATTCGTGTATCCTGTTTCTTTCCTCTGAGAAAGGCTCATAGTATTTGATGGTCATTTTATTCATTATGCGGGACAAATAGTTCTTCCTATGGGTCATTCTTCCTTATGCATTACATTCGAGCTTGTAGCTTGTTCGCACATTGTGGCATTATATGAGATGTTGGACAATGTTTGAGGTGGCTTATTGTCGAGCAGCTTGTACTGGGGGGGGGGGCAAGAATATTGAGCCTAGGATCAGTGTGATCAAATTATAAGGCATATGAAAGAGCAAATATTGTTATGTAGTTCAGGATGAGATAATGGTTCTTATCAGGAGGAGAGACTCAATGATTTGTTAATTCGGCAGGTGGTTATGAAATTTCTACATATAAGAATTACGAGAGTTGGAACAAGACTTACATGCGTCATGAGGTGTGTTGTGGGCATCGGATTCGTGTGATTTTGGCTATTGTTGTCATAGGATGTTATTATGGTCATGTGAATTATGCGGTGCATGGTATGAATTCAATAAAGGTATCCAATGATTTATTGGTACATCGTGTAGTGATTGATACGGTTTTCGTATGCTGGAAACAGGCCTGGTGGAGAATTTTGGATGTTGGAATTTGGCTCTAAGGCTTTTTGACTAAATAAAAGAGAAAATCTTCAGTCTGGCTCGAGCTAATGTGCTCAACTGGCTTGTGGTAGCACCCGTAGGTGCTCAAAGGGTTAACAGTAATTTCCGAAAACTCCAGAGCAATTCTTAGCACGTTCGAGGACGAACGTATGTTTAAGTGGGAGAGAATGTAACGACCCGACAGGTCTTTTTGAGCTCTAGCGCGTCGTTCGGTGGTTTAAGTCTATGAGTAGCTTCACTTCAGGTATTATGACTTGTACGTGTGGTGGGAATTAAATTTCGGAAAGTTCAAAGTTGATTTGGAAAGAAAATTCTAATTTCGGAAGCTTTAAGTTGGAGGATTTGACAAAGGTTTGACTTTTGAGAAAATGACCTCGGAATCGGGATTTGAAGGTTCCAACAGGTTCGTATGATGATTTTGGACTTAGGGGTATGTACGGATCGGGTTTTGGATGACCTGGGAGCATTTCAGCGCCTATGGTGGAAAGTTGGTATTTTGGAAGGATTTCATAAATTTGGGTTGAAGTGCATTTCAATGTTATCGATGTCTATTTGGAATTCCGAGCTTGGTAATAGCTCCGTATGGTGATTATGGTCTTAGGAGCGCATCCGGATGTGGATTTGCAGGTCCGTAGGTCATTTTGGGGTCATTTGGCGAAAGCTGGAAGTTGGAGGTTTTTGGAAGTTTGACCAGGAGTGGACTTTTTGATATAGGGGTCGGATCAATTTTGGAAGTTGGAGTAGGTCCGTAATGTCAAATGTGACTTGTGTGCAAAAATTTGAGATCAATCAGACGTGATTTGATAGGTTCCGACATCGAATGTAGAAGTTTGAAGTTCTAATGTTCATTAAGCTTGAATTGGGGTACGATTCATGGTTTTGACGTTGTTTGATGTGATTTGAGGCCTCGAGCAAGTTTGTGTTATGTTATGGGACTGGTTGGCGAGATTGGACGGGGTCCCGGCGGCCTCGGGTGGATTCTGGATGGTCAACTGATCGAATTTGGACTTGGAAGAAGTGTTGAAGCAGCTGTCTTCTGGCGTAACCACACCTGCGAGGTTTTGGCCGCAGGAGCGGAGCTGCAGAAGCGGCCAAGAGGGACGCAGATGCGGATTTGTTGGGCAGTGCTGAGACCGCAGATGCGGTCATCTCGCCGCAGAAGAGGGACCGCACCTGCGGAGTTGGCGGCGCAGAAGCGTGGCCGCAGATGCTCATGAGGGCCGCAGAAGCGACAAACGACCTTGGCTTGGTTTCTCGCAGGTTTGAGATTTGGAGCCGCAGAAGCGGCTATCGCAGAAGTGACCTTCTCACCGCAGAAGCTGAATTCGTGCTGGGCAGTGAGGCTTCTTTAAAACGGGGGGTTTGGCCCATTTTCATCTCATTTCCTCCATGGGAGCCAATTTTGGAGCAATTTTGGAGTGCCATCTTCATCAACTATTATAGGGTAAGTGATTTCTTCACATTGAGAGTTAAATAAAAGGTTTATATATAGATTTAGACATGAAAATTTGTAGAAAATTTGGGATATTGAAGAAAGACCTAGAAATTGGTATTTTTGGATTTTGACCATGAATTTGGGCATGGAATTGAGAATAAATTATATATTTGAGCTCGTGAGGTTATGGGTAATGTTTATCTTCGAAGATTCGGAATACGGGCACGTGGGCCGAGGGGTTGATTTTATCGACTTTCCGAGTGGAGTTGGGAATTTGTTTAAATTGATGAATTATGGGTATTAGAGCGCGTTTTGATTGGTTTGCACATTGATTCCGTAGTTTTGGACTGTCAAGCTTGGGTTTTAGGTGTTAGAGTGGCTTCGGAGCCGGTTATGGAACTTCGTAGCGAGGTAAGTCTCTTTTCTAACCTTGTAAGAGGGAATTAACCCCATATGTGAATTGATTTAATATGTGCTTCTATTTGTGGGGGCTACGTACGCAGAAGGTGACGAGAGTCCGTACGTAGCTACTAGCACCTATTGGACGGGGAAACTTTATTGAATTGAGTTATGTGTATGTCCGAGTAGTCTAGGACCCAAATCATGTTATACTTGCGATATTTGCACCCTGCTTGTTAATTTAATTGCTTAAATCATATTGAAACTTGATAAAGGAATTGTAAAAGGTTAAACTTCATTTACTTGACCGTTAATGAGAATTGGTATTTCTTTGAATATTCGCCCCTTAATAAATCTTGAATTGGTTGTTTTAATGTATTTTCTCTTCTTTTGGAGCGGGCCGAACGCCTCAGTAGCAGATAGATGCATCTATGGTTCGTGTCCTTCGACCCTCGGCAGTGCACAATTTAAATATTTTATGTTAGATCGGGCCATACGACCTCGGCGTGAGTTGCGCATGATAACTCTTTGGAACTAATAATAATTGATATTGTTTCATTGGCTTGAGATATAAATTGTTAAATGATGAAAATAAATTTGGGAATTTCTATTAGTAAAAGGATTGTTTATTATTTCCGGTTATCGAGTTTTCAGCCATATTATGTAATCCATGCTTAATTATAATATCGATATTTTTTTGTTAGCCCATAGTAAGTGTCGGAGTCGACCCCTCGTCACAACTTCTTCGAGGTTAGACTAGATACTTATTGGGTACGCGTTGATTTACGTACTCATACTACACTTGCTTGCACATTTTGTGCATGCACATATATGTCCAGCGGTCTTATGGGTGCAGAGGCGCGGCTATTGCGGGGACTTAAGTGAGCTGCATCCCATGTTATGAGTCTGCAGCGCATAGAGTCTCCATCAGTGTTATTTACACTCTCCTGTCTAACTCGTATTCTAGACAGATGTTATATTCTACCATATTTTCTAGTTGATGCTCATGCACTTGTGACACCGGGTTTTGGCATGCTTATGTCTTGTTTATTAGTGTAGTGGTGAAAAATATTATCATTTACCCTGTAAATTTTATTCCTCACTATTAAATGGAAGGAAGTTATGATTTCAAAAATACTAAAATGAATAAATAGGTTAATCACTTTATTATTGGCTTGCCTGACAGCGGTGTTAGGCGCCATCATGACCTTTAATGGATTTTGGGTCGTGACAGTACATCCATCTTAAACAACTAAATTATTAATATGACATGCACATCTAATATGAAATAATTTCGAAAAAGGTGAAGTTAATCTAGTTTTCAAAACTCCTATAGCAGAAGTGTTACTGTAATGACTCCATAGGTCATTTTGAGATTTGCACTTAGCTCAATAGTTTGAGGGCATGAGTAGCTTCATATGTTGTATTATGACTTGTGTGAATCGTCGGTTTTGGTTTTCAGGTTGTTTGGAATTGATTTGGAAGAATGAACTTCATGATTTAAGCTTTAAAATTGGAAGAGTTGACCAAGTTTGACTTTTTAGCATTCGACCTCGGATTAGAGTTTTGATGGTTCTGTTAGGTCCGTATGGTGATTTTGGACTCGGGCGTATGCCCAGATTTGCATTTTGATGTTTCTAGAAGATTTCAACACAATTTGGCAAAAAAAAAGGAATTTGAAGGTTTGGAAATTTCATAAGTTTGACCAGAAGTTGACTTTTATGGTATCAGATTTAGGTTGTGGTATCGGGAATTGGAATAGCTTCATTATGTAATTTGAGACTTGAGTGCAAAATTTGAGTTCATTCCAAGTTGATTTGATATGTTTCGGCGTGAGTTTTGGAAGTTGAAAGTTCAAGTTCATTTAAGTTCGAATTGAGGTGTGATTCGTTGTTTCGATGTTGTTATGTGTGATTTGAGGCCTCGAGTAGGTCCATGTTGTATTATGGGACTTGTTGGAATACTTGGAGGGGGTCCCGAGTGGCCCGGGTTAGTTACGGACGTGTCCGGACCATTTTCCATTCATATGTTGTGGCAGGCAGCTGCTGGTAGTGATGTTGCGCACCTGCGGCTGATTTTTCACAGGTGCAGTAGTCGCAACAGTGGAGAGGTGATCGCACCTGCGAAAGGAGCTGAGTTTGAGAGTCATTGCAGATGCGGAGCATGAGGCGCATTTGCGGTCGCGCAGAAGTGATGTCCATGGACGCATAAGCGGGATTTTGAAGCTCACCTGCGAATATGCAGAAACGGGGGAAGTCTAGCAGGTGCAGAAGGCTGGTTTTTATAGGGGATTCGCAGAAGCAAAATTTGTTGGGCTGAAGCGGAGGTTGCAGATGCGACAGTGTGACTGCATATGCGGAATTTGCTGAGCATAAGCTATAAAAGCGAGGCTTTTGGTTATTTTATCATGTTTTGAGATTTGGGGCACGGATTGAGGCGAGCTTTGAAGCAATTTTTACCATGTAGATTGGGGTAAGTGTTCTCTACTCATTTTTTATTTAGTATCATGAATCTATCTTTGTTTTCGGCATTTGATTGAGGGTTCAAAAAGAGAAAATTGGGGGTTTTTGGCTAAAGTTTCATAGAGCGAATTCTTGAGTTTTGAACATCGATTCGAAGTCGGATTTGAGTGAAACTAGTATGGTTGGACACGTAATTGAATGGGTTGTCAGTTTTGTGAGTTTCGTCTGGTTTCGAGGCGCGGGCCCGGGTTTGACTTTTTGGTTGATTTTTGGGCTTTTGATTAAAGATTCGACCTTTATCATTTGGAATTTTTTACTTAGGCTTTACTTGATGTATTTGAGTTTCTTTTGGCCTGTTTTGAGCCGTTCGGAGGTCAGTACGCGCGGGATGGCATTTTTGGACCATCATTTGGCTTGCTTAGTATTGGATTTGGCTTGTTCGAAGTAAGTAACACTTCTAATGTTGGTGTGGGGGTATGAAACCTCGAATTACGTGTCATGTGATTGATGTTGAGGTGACGCGCATGCTAGGTGACGGGCGTGTGGGCGTGCACGGTAGTAACTGTGATTTAGTTGACTCCATCGAATTGTGTAGCTATCTTATCTGAACATTTTTACTGTACTCTCTGTGTTAGAGCACTTGAGCTGTGATTCATGTTAAAGACCATGTCTAGGCTACATGCTTATTCTGTTGGGACCCAATGAGGTCATTTTTGCTGTAGAGTTATCTACTCTCATTGCAATTACATACTCAGTCATACACATTCATGTGCATATCATATCTCAGTCTCTGTTACCATTTATTGATACATCACATCATTATTGTTGGGTTGATTTCATCACATTGTGAGCCCGAGAGACTGGAGAGATTGATGACTGAGCGAGGTCGAGGGCCTAAGGATATTGATTTATTGATGGGATCGGTTTGCACGCCGCAGTAGATGTTATTGATTTACGCCATGATTGGCTTATTATAGCGCTTGGGCTGAAGGAGCCCCTCTGGAGTCTGCACACCCACAGTTAGCGCAAGTACCTACTGAGTACGAGTGCCGAGCGTGAATGTCGAATGATTGAGAGGACTGAGTGATTAAGAGGACTGAGTGGCTGTGATGACTGAGTGACTGTAAGGATTAAGTGATTGGGAGGACTGAGTGCATTCATACACCGAGAGTATGCATATGGTTTTATCTCTGCATTGTATTACAATTGGCATGCATATACATTGACATGGAGGCATAGAGATGTACTTTCGTCATGCCACTTGATAATGGAACATCTTACCTGTTGTTGGAAGTTTTTGGGAAAAAATCACAGTTTTCAAATTTACTCCTATTTTTGGCGATTTCGGTAAAAGATTTGGGTTTTCATTGATATACTTAAAAAGCAGGCCTATTTTATGGAACTGTGAACGAGCTGAGAATTTTATCTCTGAGTTACTTCTTTTATTACTTTCATTATGTTGTTATGAGATGTTGCTGGTTATTGGAGTTATACCCTGACTCTTGTCCCAGCTCGTCACTACTTTCGATCTAAGGTTATGTTTGATACTTATTGAGTACATGGGGTCGGTTGTACTCATACTACACTTCCGCATCTTGCGTGCAGATGTTGCTGTGTATGACGGGAGTTGGATTTGAAGATGTACCGGCGCTTAGGTGTCTCTTGTCCCTGGTAGCTTTAGAATTTTTAATCTGTTCATGTATATTTTAAACTGATGATGTATTTATTTCATATCAGCTTTATAAATCTAAATCTTAGAAGCTCATGATTTGTACTACCAGTCCTTGGGAATTCTTTGTATAATAGTTCAGTTGTTTTATCATTTCTTCTCTTAATAAATCTCATTTAAACTAGTTTATTGTTAACTGGCTTACCTAGGGGGTTGGGTTAGGTGCCTCACGGCTAGTTGGTTTTTGGGTCGTGACAAGTTGTTATCAGAGCTCTAGGTTCATAGGTTCTATGAGTCATGAGCAAGTGTCTAGTAGAGTCTTGCGGATCGGTATGGTTACGTCCATACCTATCTTCGAGAGGCTACAGGGCATTTAGGATAAACTTCCCATCTTTCTATCGTGCGGTATTGATTCAGCTTGAAGTGTAACTCTTTGAGTTCATTCCATGCACTCGTATACGCATGTGAGCGCTTCGTATCAGCTGTACATCAATGGCTTGTGATTCCATGAATGAGGTGCAATATGTGATTTCAGTGTGCTGATGATGGGCCAGTCTGGAGGACTTGAGGCCGGGTTTTGATGTAGCTTGAATACGGGGATTTCGGTTGTGTGAGCCCTGGTTCTTATAAGTCCGGTTAGTGTCCCTATTAGTGGAATTTGTGGCTTGATGAGTGGTTGGATGGCTATATGATGAGTATGATATGACTGCGGGATGTGTCCAGATGGATTGAATGTGACGAGAAGAGTTTGCTTGAGATGTAAAAAGAACTATTGGGTGCATGATTTTTGTCTTGATGTGACGTATAATCTCGAGTTATAAGTGTATTCGAGGATCTTTCATGTTGTTTAACTATGGAATGAATTAGGCTCTCATGCCTTGTTGGTGAGTTCAGACTCAAAAAGATTAGGTGATTACGTAGTAGTGTTGGCTATGAAAGGGTATAAGAGATGTCAGTTTGAGGCTAAGCGGGTGGATTATAACGTGCGAGGTAATCTACAGATGTGTGATTTTTATGATGTTTTGTAGAGGCTTTCTTTTGTACCAGTGGGTTATATTTGTGCGATTTGAGTTTGGATCGGTTGTAATAGTTGACCTGACTGTCATGAGAATGAATGCGAGATTTGCAGATGATTGGAGATTTAGATGGTTTGTGTTGCATGAGCTTATGAAGGATTGTTGGCCCAAGATCAGTTGAAGTTTTGAAGAATGACAAACGAACTCAGTAAAGGACCAGGTTCATCTAAGAAGACACAGTTGTTATGGCCCATACACATGAAGTGCACGTGAAGAAGATAAGTCCTTGAGATCAAGCAGCAATATCTTGATGAATATCTTCTGAACTGATCGAAAAGATTGCATATAGGATAAGGAGTTGAAGTCTCCTTATAAAAAGAGAATTACATCCGGATCAAGAATATGGATTAGGAGTTAGAGTTGTTCTTGGACTCGAATTGTCGAAGGATCCACAATTCGAGTTCTTATCAAACTCTGATTACTAACTCTATAAATATAACGATTGTTCTCTTTTACAGGTGAATGCACATAAGCAGAAGTTAAGCATATTTGAGAGCAAAAAGATCAAGTCTGATTTGCGAGCAACATATGCGAGATACAAGTGTGCACGTCTGAAGCTACATGAACTAAGATAGAAGAACTAGTTTCATCATTGTGTTTATTCTAAGTATAGTTCAATTGTAGTAGGTTTTCATATTATACCTACTACATCAGAAACTGCCCTCAATGGGAGATTGAATGGAAGAAAGAAAGAGCTGAAAGAAGAAACAGGAAGAAGGAACAGGTTCAACCAAAAGGAAACAAAGGTTCAACTAAGGCTATGGTTGCTGCTTGGGGAGAAACATCAGATGAGGACTCTGAAGATGAAGCTGAGGAGGATCAAGCTCTAATGGCCATCGGAGAATCAGAAGATGAACAGGAGGTAAGTATTCTACACCTTAAAGAAAAGATTAAGTTCTTGTCTAAAAAAAAAAACTGGTCGATCTGCTGATGGACTTCATAGATGAGTCTGAAATAATAAACAGTGAGAAGGATGTTCTGTCTAAGGAATGTGTTATCCTAGAAGAAAAATGTAAAAGGTTAGAGTCTAGGGATGATGAGAGTGACAACACAAATACTGAGTTGAAGAACCAGGTTCATCAACTTGAAAATAAGATTCTAGAACTTAGATCTGAAAATATTAAACTGAAATTAGGAACAGGAAAGAAAATGGCTGATCAATCATTTCTCACCCTAGAAGAAAATCTAGGAAAAATGAAAGATGAACTGTACAAGAAAGATGAATTGATTAAATCCTAAAAAAAGATTTAGGAAAGGTAAAGCATGAACTAGACAGAAATGCAAATGGAACAAGGCTTCTGATGCACTCTCCTGGCTGCAAGAACATCATAGTAGCAACAAGAGAGGACTTGGATTTGGGACACAAGCTCCAAAATGGGATCCCAAAAACAAGTATCTCACACTTCCTGAGAATAAGATCTGCACACACTGTGGTAATACTGGCCATTACAAAAATGAATGTAATGCAAGAGAAAAGGCCAGTCAAAAGAACAAAGCCTTTGTTCAAGAAAAGCACAAACTGCCTGGTTGGGCAAAGAAAAATTTAATTCATCCTTTTGCCCATAGAAAAGGACCCAAACTAGTTTGGGTTCCTAAGACTAACCCATGATTTCTTTTTGTATGACCAAGTGAAGGGAAGTAGCCAAATATGGTACATGGATAGTGGCTGCTCAAAATATATGACTGGTAACAAGAACCAGTTCCTTTCACTTGAGAACCTAAAAGGAGGTAATGTCTCCTTTGGAAATGAAAAGAAAGGTGAGATCATTGGTGTTGGAAAGGTAGGAAAGACAGACTCTCATTCCATTGAGAATGTCTATTTGATAGATGGCTTAAAATATAGCCTGATAAGTGTGTCACAACTGTGTGACAGAGGTAACCTTGTGGCTTTCACTTCCACAAAATGTTTTGTGATTAGCCTTACTACTGACAAGATTATTTTGCAGGGAAGGAGAGTTAACAATATTTACATTGTAGATCAATGAACTCACTTGCTTGAGTGTGTTAATTAATGATCCCCTCCTTTGGCACAAAAGACTTGGCCATGCCAGTCTAAATCAATTGAACAAATTAGTCTCCAAGGACTTGGTGATAGGGTTACCTAATATCAAGTTCAAGGAAGACAAAGTTTGTGAGGCATGTGCAAGGGGGAAGCAAGTAAGGTCATCCTTCAAACCTAAGAAAATGGTAAGTACGTCCAAGACGTTGGAACTGGTTCATATGGATCTTTGTGGTCCAATGAGTACCATGAGCCGAGGTGGTAAAAGATATGTAATGGTGCTTGTTGATGATTATTCTAGATTTACCTGGGTATTGTTTCTAACTTCTAAAGATGAAGTATTTGAAATGTTCACTGCTTTTATTAGAAAAACCCAGAAACAATTAGGAAATCAACTTGCATCCATTAGGTCTGATCATGGAACTGAATTTGAAAATGCACAGTTTGCTAAATTTTGTGATGAAAATGGAATAGATCATAATTTTTCTGCCCCTAGGACTCCTCAGCAAAATGGGGTAGTTGAAAGGAAGAACAGGACCCTTGAGGATATGGCAAGGACCATGCTACTTTCCAGTAAACTACCTCATAGCTTCTGGGCAGAGGCCATAGACACTTCTTGTTATATAATAAATAGATGCATGGCTAGACCTCTTGTAGAGAAAACTCCCTATGAGTTACTTAAGGGAGAAAACCAAACATATCCCATCTTAGGGCTTTTGGTTGTAAGTGCTATGTACACAATAACGGCAAAGACTCCCTAGGTAAGTTTGATCCCAGAAGTGATGAGGGAGTGTTCTTGGGATATTTCTTCACATAGCAAAGCATATAAAGTGTTTAATAAAAGAACTCTATGTGTTGAAGAGAGTGTACATCTTGTGTTTGATGAATCTAACACTCCTTCTGAGAGACAGGAACATGAAGATGAAGCCATTGGACTGGTGAGACAATTGACTGAAGCCACAGCACAAGTCAAAGTGGCATCAAAGGAAGGAGCAGGTGATGGAACAGGTCCTCTCACCCAGGGCAACCTGATAGGGGGAACCAATCTGAAGGAACCTGTACCTGAACCTGTTCCTCTGCAGCATAACTATGAAGGAGAAACTAGCAGGAACCAGATGGTGGGGAAATCTTACAAGTACCTGAGTTCTCACCCCATTGAGAACATCATCAATGATCCAACATCTGGGGTCAAGACAAGATCACAACTGAAGAACCTGTGTGCATTTGATGCTTTTCTGTCCCTCATTGAACCTAAAAATGTGAGTGAAGCTCTACAAGATGCAGATTGGGTCAATGCTATGCAAGATGAGCTCAATCAGTTTGAAAGAAGCCAAGTCTGGCACTTAGTTCCAAAACCAAAAGACAGGTCAGTCATTGGGACAAAATGGGTCTTCAGGAACAAACTAGATGAAGATGGAACAGTTACAAGAAATAAGGCAAGGTTGGTGGTTCAAGGCTATAGTCAAGAGGAAGGCATTGATTATGATGAGACTTTTGCTCCAGTGGCTAGACTTGAAGCAATTAGACTCCCCATAGCCTTTGCAGCACAGATGAATTCACTCTTCATCAAATGGATGTCAAAAGTGCCTTCCTAAATGGCTATCTCAAAGAAGAAGTGTTTGTGAGACAACCTCCAGGATTCAAAAGTAAAGAATGTCCTGATCATGTATACAAGCTAGATAAAGCTCTCTATGGTCTCAAGCAGGCCCCAAGAGCTTGGTATGAAAGATTGTCAAAATTCCTTCTTGAGCATGGGTACAAAAGAGGTAATTGACAGCACTTTGTTCCTAAGGAAAAAAGTGTAGGACTTTGTGCTCGTTTCCAAGTTAATCCTAAAGAGTCTCACTTGACTGCTGTCAAGAGGATATTGAGATATCTGAAGGGGACCACTGAATTGTGCGTATGGTACCCTAAAGGTAGTAATTTTGATCTAGTAGGTTATGCTGATGCTGACTATGCAGGTTTCCTAGTGGATAGAAAAAGCACTTCAGGTATGGCTCACTTTCTTGGTTCATGTCTTGTATCATGGGCCACCAAGAAACAGAATTCAGTAGCCCTATCTACTGCTGAAGGTGAGTATGTGGCTGCTGCTTCTTGTTGTGCTCAACTACTGTGGATCAAACAACAATTAGTAGACTTTGGTATAGAAGTGGGATGCATACCAATATTCTGTGATAACACTAGTGCTATAAGTATGACAAAGAACCATGTTCATCATAAAAGGACCAAGCACATAGATGTTAGACACCACTTCTTAAGAGATAACTATGAGAAAGGGTTAATCTCCATAGAATTTTGTGCTACTGATAAACAAATAGCTGACATCTTCATTAAAGCACTGAGTAGAGAAAACTTTGAAAGGAACAGGTTGGAATTAGGGATGATTAAGATCACCTAAAAGGTCCAGTTCAGAATGCACAATGAAAAAAAAATTGATGAAAAAGATGAAAAAAAAAAATTTTTGGTTAGGAGTTCTTAATTCAATGTAAATATTTAGACTAATTCTTACTCAGTCTCATACTTGATTAGTATACTCCTGTGACATATGTTTATATGAATCCTTAATCTCTTACAAAGTTTTTCTATTCTGACATTTGAGGCATGATCAAGGGAAGTTTTACTTGAAGAACCTGGTTCATCAGTATATGCTCATAAGAAAGTTCAGGTATGTTTCTATACTTTGCACAATTATAAAGATAAAATTATCAACCATGAGTAGAAGTCCTAATTACACCAAACTTTCATAAATTCTATCCGTTGAGCATTTGAACCAGTTTCATTATCCTAGGAGTCTAACTAAAACGGGATATTTTCCTAAAAACTAGCGTCATTCATTTATCTCTAAAGAGAGCGGAACTCTAATTTGATTAGACTTCTTATTGACCTCTGAAAAAGCTGCCGTTATAGGCTTAATCATGACCCCTCTTTAAATACACTCCAAACCCTCTCTCATCACTCATAACCGTCATTTCACTTCTCTAATCCTTCTGATAAACTCTTTTCTTCTCCAAAAATCCCTAAAATATTTCCAGCAAATTATCCGCCATGACTAATCCTCAAGACAATCCTGGAACTCCCCCACATATTTCCTCTAATACCTCATCATCAACACCTCCAATTGAAAGTCCAAAACCCAGATTTCGCAGGCAAAAGATGTTAGCCAGAAAAACTGTAGCATCCGGCCCTCTCAGAAAAGCCTTGAATAAGCAATTAAAGGCTAGTCAAAGAAAAGAGGCTTCATCTGAAGAATCCCACTCAAGCTCTGAATCTGAAAGTTCATCTCTGCTAGTGAAGGAGAAGAACCTGGGTCATCTGACAATGACAAGAGTCAAGAAAACCCAAGAGAGGTAAACACCTGTTATGTATTTTCTGATATAGCTGAGAAGGTAGATAATAGGTTTGTTCTTGTGGGTGCTGTGAAAAATGTTGAAGGGGCTGAGACTAGTAGGAGAAGAAAGAAAAAGAAATGGGAGGTTCTTGCTATATGTGGTGGTGGAAAAGAAGGTGGATTGAAGTCAGGGGGAAGCGGATCAGGAGAAGCTGCCGAGGGACTTGTTAAGATGAGTGAGCAACAAGAAGAACTTGGTTCTCTGTGGAGGAGACTTTAGCAGATATTCTAAAGAAAGTAGGGGCCAGTTATGACCCAAAGAAGCGCAAGGCGTCTTCACAAAAGACCCCAGTTGCTGACAAACCATCAAAGAAAAGCAAAGTAACATCTCCCAAGACTGCTGCTACTTCTGTACCTAGGGGAAGAACTACAAGGAGTAAAGTAAGGCAAAGTGAAGCAGAACTACAGGAAGCATTAGAGAAGAGTAAGAAAAAAAAGAAGGAAAAAGGAAAGGAAAAGGTAGTAGAAAGTTCTGAGGCTGCGGTAGAATAGGAGGAGGAGATGGACCTGGTCCATTAAGAGAGAGGCACAACTGAAGAAGTGGTTCCCACTGTCAAACCAAAAAGAACCAAGACTCCTGCAAAGAAGTCTTCAAAGTCTGTGCCTGCTGAACCTTCTTTGGCTGAAAGAACAAGGTCTGCTGTAAAGGGAAAACAAGTGAAAATTACTGAGGAAGAAGATGAGGAGTGGAGTGAAGAAGAAGAAAAGGAGGACTCTGAACAAGAGCAAGATCGCTTTGTTATTTTTAGCAGGAGGAAGATATTGAAGGGAAGGCTGCTGAAAGACCTGGAGGAGCCAGGCATGGTTAGGCTGGTAGATGCTTTAGCTGCACAGGGCTGGAAGGACATGGTCCTTCAGATGGATGGGAGACTAGCCAGAAGAGAGTTGATTGAATTTATGGCAAATGGCTCTGTGGAAAATGGGCGAGTAACCAGTATAGTGAAAGGTGTGAAGGTGGAGTTTGATCCACCAGAGCTGGGCAGGATTCTAGACATCCCAAGTGAGGGCTATGATGATTACACTAGGCAAAGGTGGCCTTGTCTAGATGATCTGCCCACAGCACTCCAAATTACCAGGAACTTCTGTGACACAAAGGATGCTGAAGAGGTGCCTGAAGCACGATTTGTTCAAAAGAGTGAAATGAAGCCAGAGCATAAAGTGCTCTTTGAGTTTATGAACAAATGTCTGTTGCCTAGACAAGAGAGGAGGCACACTGCAAATTATATGGACCTGGTTCTCATGGAGTGTCTTGTGAGGGGTAAACAAATCAATTGGCCTGCCTTCATAGTCAAATTGCTGGACAGAGTCATAAATGGTTCAAAGGCTCATGCTACTCCTTATGGATTCATTTTGACAACTGTACTGGACAGGCTGAACGTCCCTTTGAAGAAGTGGGAAAATGCCTCCAGTAAGGAGCACTTTGGAATCAAGACTCTCCAGGCCTGTGATTATCTGCTAAGTGTTGCCCCTGTTGAACCTGGTTCATCCGTAAAAACTCCAGCGAATACCAAAGTTTGAGCTTTGATGCAAGAATGTGGGACCAAAGATGCTGAGATTGCTAGGCTTCAGGTTCGAGTAGCTGAATTGGAAGAAGAAAGGAATGGGCTGAAGGCAGAACTTGCAAAAGAAAAGGAAAAGAATGAAGGGATGCTACAAACAATGCTCAACCTACTCCAATCCCAACCCTCCAGTTCTTCTAAGCCTTAGCCATCTTTGTCCTAGTTCCGAACCATTTCAATTACCCCCAGTGACCCAGATTAGGGATTTTTCTTATTTTTGCTCATGGTTGGTAGTTTTTGTTCTTTCTTTTTGTGGATTGTACTGAAGAAGCAATGCCTTATCAATGACAATTTGCATTTCTCTTGTTTTGTGATGATTCTGCTCTTAATAGTTATTTTTGTCAAGTTGATTTTTGATTATCTAAAGCATGCTTTCACTTGCAGTTGCCCCAGTGGCCATGTGTAATGATTAATATTCTGGGATTCACATAATTATGCAACTTTTCGATTATGCCAAAAGGGGGAAGATATTGTGCTTTAAAAGAAATTGTGTCTATTTTCTGAACAGTGCTTTAAAAGAAATTGTGTCTATTTTCTGAACAGTGATGTTTATGACCTAATTAAATCTGGCCCTTAATGATAAGTAAGTGATGATATTTTAGCTGAGTTCCACAGGTTCTATAATCAGTAAAAGCACAGAGTTTGTCATCATCAAAAAGGGGGAATTTGTTGGCCCAAGATCAATTGAAGTTTTGAAGAATGACAAACGAACTCAGTAAAGGACCAGGTTCATCTAAGGAAACACAGTTGTTATGGCCCATACATATGAAGTGCACGTGAAGAAGATAAGTCCTTGAGATCAAGCAGCAATATCTTGATGAATATCTTCTGAACTGATCGAAAAGATTGCATATAGGATAAGGAGTTGAAGTCTCCTTATGAAAAGAGAATTACATCCGGATCAAGAATATGGATTAGGAGTTAGAGTTGTTCTTGGACTCGAATTGTCAAAGGATCCACAATTCGAGTTCTTATCAAACTCTGATTACTAACTCTATAAATATAACGATTGTTCTCTTTTACAGGCGGATGCACATAAGCAGAAGTTAAGCATATTTGAGAGCATAAAGATCAAGTCTGATTTGCAAGCAACATATGCAAGATACAAGTGTGCACGTCTGAAGCTACATGAACTAAGATAGAAGAACCAGTTTCATCATTGTGTTTATTCTAAGTCTAATTCAATTGTAGTAGGTTTTCATATTGTACCTTTTAGCTTTATCTAGAAGCAATTGTAATAGGTATATTGAGTATTCAAGATAGAGTTAACTTGAAAGTGTCGCAACAGTTGAGGCTGTGTGCTACACTGGGATTAGAGTTAATCCTTAGGTTTACAAAGAGTTTTGTAAATGCAGTTTTTGGCTCAGTGATTTTAGTGGAGTTTGGGAAAATCCTATTGAGTAGTAGGTCGTGGTTTTTTCACCTTTTGAGCCAGGTGTTTTCCACGTAAAAATCTCCGTGCACTTTATTTTCAGTATTTATTATTCCGCAAACTGCTGTAGTTAGAACACTTAGAAGAACCAGGTTCTTCTAACGCGAAAATTAGGTACCACACAAATCACCCCCCCTCTTGTGTGGTATTGACGTTTAAAACATCACCTTTTCCTTAATTAAACTCTCACCTACCCCCTGACCCCTAACTTTTCGGGACCGGTCTCTCTCTCTCTCTCTCTCTCTATCCGTCTCTTCCTCTCCTCCTTCTCTCTAGAACCTTCTAGTTCTTCTTCTCCGATGGCCTTCACCATCTCTCCAGCCACCTCCAGCCTCGCCTCTTTCGACCACCAGCCGCCTTGAAGCCTTATCTCACCGGTTCCCTCCGTCCCTGAGACCCCGTGAGTCTCCACCATGCAAGACGGTCACTGAAGCTTTGCCTAGGTTTCTTTCCGGCCTTTCTCCGATGGGTATTGGTTCGATGGTGCTATAAACACCATTATTTCTAAGTTTCACATCCAGGTTTCTCTTACTTCTCTCACTGGTTTCCTATGAAACCCTAACTTCGACCCAAACCTCTTAAATATCTGTATTTTTAACGATTTTCAATTCATACCTTTATGTTTTGCACTACTCTCTACTCGATCTTTACGATTGTTCAAGTTTTAAACGTTTTTGTTCCCTTTTGAAACTAGGGTTTCTTAACCCCTTTTCGAAAATACTTTATCTTCTAATTTTGAGTACTTAGTCATGATTCTCAGTACTATTTCTAAACATTTTTGCTTAAGTCTGATGAAACCCTAGCTTTAGGGTTTATATTTGTATTATTGTCGTGTTTGCTTGTTTGTGTGTTCTTCTGGATTCTTCTCTGAGTTTCGTGCTCTTTGCTTTAATTTTGTTGCTAGTGTTTCATTCCCTCTGCCATTCTGTGTTCTTCGCTTAAGGTTTCTCTGACTGTTTACATGGTAATTTTATACTGATTCTTACAAGCTCCCTTTAAGACTGTGATACTTGCCTTAAAAATTGTGATTTTGTGTATTTTCCTTATAGTTTGGTATCGATTCCGAATTTATTCCTCAATCCGTGGGATACCTTCCCCAATTAATACTGATCTCCTAGGTTTTCAATATCGTTCATTATTTTGAAATCTATTTTCCAGAATTAAAGTAGTATTTTGCCCTATATGTGTGCACAAATATGTTGATTGATTTGTCTGACATATTTCCCTAATTAAGTATCATGTACCTAGTCTTTATTGTATACCTTATACTATTCTGTTTCCTTATGTGATTATACCATGCTTTGTGATTTCTTTCCTTTTAAATAACTGCTTATTACCGTTTGACTGTGATTCCTTAATTAAAAGGGAGTCCATATACTGATTTGATTATGATTGATACTCAGTTCCTTAATTATGGATTGCTACCGTGTTTGTTTGCTCGTCATCAGTACTATAAGTACCCCCCATTCTCTTTTGCATAAAACACACCAACACATTGCATATCACAAACACACACAGCAATAAACATTGCTCTCCCTCTTGTGCTACTTCTCTCTTTTGCTCTGTTGTTGCTCCCTGCTCCTGACTGTTATTAGCCAGCTGAAAAGCCAAGGCTTATATTGTGCTCATATTTGGCTCTTGCATTCTGCTGTGCTCTCTTGTTGCTGGTATGTCCTGATTAATTTCAAAGTTCCAAACCAATGTGGTTATTACTACTTCAGTGTGTTATATTCCTAATTGTTTTCTAGCTATGCTTCTGTTGTGCAACATATAATTGACTCCTTGGTTGCCTGTTGACACTTGCATGATCATGACCACTGTTTGCTCTTGATCTTACCTGTTATGACTATATTCTGTTACTACTTACTTTTGTGTCTAAATTCGACTATTTCAAGGTCTCTTAAAACTCTTTTGATTTGGTGTACTCATGCTTAGTGAGTTTGCATAAGTCTCTGTATCCCTTGGTGATATTTATGTGACCTATTTGTCCCCTTTGCCCATTATCCTTGTGTGCAACTCTCCAACTTCTTTGTAAACTCTTTAAACTACAAACTTTCCTCTCCTTCCTGCACTTCGCACTACTCTTAGAGATTAGGTTCTACCCCCTTCGTGTAAGCATTGCCTTGAGTACCCCTGAGTACTCACTGAACTTTGACACACAAGGATGGTAATTCCACACTATGCTTGTCCAATATTTTGGTAAGTGTTTGGGTGCTGGTATTGGCCAGGGACCCAGTGGGGGCCCTAGGGAGCTTTGCCGCACCCTGACCATGTCATGGCTTTGAAACTCGAAAAGGAGTGAGGTTGGAAGATTGGTCATGGTTGAGGCTNGGTCTCATGTTAATTTCTATGTTTAGGCTAATTCATAGCTAATTTAGAATACCCAACCTTCGAGGTTCCATATTTGACTCTTAATTCGCTGAATTATATTTACCCACATATGAGTAATTACTAATCTATCAATTCCAGCCTATTCATATAATTTACCCAGAATAATTCTTATTGGTACTTAATTTCTTATACCTTGTGAAACCCTTCAGATATATGAACTGAGATAAAAAGAATTACCAGAAGAAAAGAACCCAGATGAGAAATTCGAGTATTACCCGCAAAAACCAGTGCGTATTTAAGTTTTCTCAAGGTTTGGTTCCAGCCTCTTTCTTCTTCTCCCCTTCTTTCCTTCTCCGTTTTTTTTTGTTTCGTTCAGTTTCTGCTTCGTCTTAGCAGATTCTATTTGCCAGAGAAAGGGGGCTTCGGCCTTTTTCTCCTTTGCTTTGTTTCTATTAGATTAATGTAGGGCTTTGCCCTATTTAAATCTTGTAATTTAATTTTTTTTTTGTTTAAGTAATAGTAAATGACAAAAATACCCCAACTTGAATATGAAGTATTACATTCTCCCCACCTTATGAAATTCGGTCCCCGAATTTAACTCAAGTACGTACCTGTAGACTGAATCAAATGGGGGTACTTGACTCGCATAGTGTCTTCGATTTCCCAAGTAGCTTCTTCAACTGTATGATTTCTCCATAAGACTTTCACGAACACGATTTCTTTTGACCGTAGTTTTCTTATTTGTCTATCAACAATAGCCATTGGCTCCTCCTCGTAAGACAACTTCTCATCGAGTGGTATAGTCGGTGCTTCAATCACCTGAGATGAGTCTGATATACATTTTCTTAGCATTGAGACGTGAAACACTGGATGAATAAAGGACAACTCAGGAGGAAGTGCCAAACAATAAGCCACCGCTCCCACTCGGTCTAATATCTCATACGGTCCTATAAACCGGGGGCTCAACTTGCCTCTTTTCCCAAACCGCATTACACCTTTCATAGGGGAGACTCGTAGGAACACTTTGTCTCCAATTGTGAACACTAATTCTCTTCTTCTCTTATCAGCATAAGACTTTTGTCTGCTTTGAGCTGCAAGCAATCTCTGTCTGATCAACTGGACCTTGTCCATAGCTTCTTGTACTAGGTCAGGTCCCAATAAGTTAGTCTCACCAGCTTCAAACCATCCGATAGGATAACAAAATCTTCTACCATACAATGCTTCGTACGGTGCCATTTGAATACTGGACTGGAAGCTATTGTTGTAAGCAAATTCAGCTAAAGGTAGATAAGCATCCCAACTACCTCCAAACTCTAGAATGCAAGCTCTTAACATATCCTCCAAGATCTGTATAGTACATTCAGACTGCCCGTCTGTCTGTGGATGAAATGCAGTACTAAGATCTACTCGTGTACCCAATGCTTCTTGAAAAGATTTCCAAAAGCGTGAGGTAAATTGTGATCCTCTATCAGAGATGATGGATATTGGAACTCCGTGAAGCCGGACAATTTCGTTCATAAATATCTGTGCATACCGGACTCCACCATATGTAGTCTTCACCGGGAAAAAGTGTGTTGATTTCGTCAGTCGATCTACAATCACCCATACTGAGTCATAACCTCTAAGGGTTCATGGTAGCCCGGTGACAAAATCCATAGTAATTCTTTCCCATTTCCACTCTGGAATCTCAATTTGTTGTAGTAGTCCTGCGGGTCACTGATGCTCAGCCTTGACCTGCTGACAAGTTAAACAACTAGAAACAAAGTTAGCAACATCTTTCTTCATACCTTCCCACCAATAAAATTGCTTCAGGTCATGGTACATTTTTGTGGATCCAGGATGTATAGTGTATTTAGAGTTGTGGGCTTCTTTAAGAATAGCATGTCTCAACCCATCTACGTCTGCTACACATAGCCTGTCACCCATTCGAAGAACACCATCACTTTCAACAATCATATCCTTGCTTTTACCAGCTAAGGCCTCATCTCTGTATTTGCATAATCGTTCATCCTCATATTGGGTGGCCTTAATGCGCTCAACTAATGAAGACTTAGCCTGAGCACAAGCCAACAATGCCTCTGAATTTTCGACACTAAATCTGATACCTGTATCTTCTAGTCTTTGAATATCTCTAGCCAAAAGTCTCTTTGCAGGGGTTATATGTCCCAAACTCCCCATAGATTTTCTACTCAATGTATCAGCCACCACATTGGCTTTTCCAGGATGATACAAAATAGAACAATCATAGTCTTTGAGTAGTTCCATCCAACGACGCTGCCGAAGATTTAGATCTCTCTGCTGAAAGATATACTTCAGACTTTTATGGTCAGTATAAATCTCACAAGTTTCGCCGTATAGATAATGTCTCCAAATTTTTAGAGCAAATACCACTGCAGCCATCTCCAAATCATGTGTAGGATAGTTTTGCTCGTGCTTTTTCGATTGTCTCGAAGCATAAGCAATAACACGACCATTTTGCATGAGAACACATCCTAATCCTACCCTCGAGGCGTCACAGAATACTGTAAATCCTCCAGAACCTGATGGTAAAGCTAATATTGGTGCAGTTGTCAAACATGTTTTGAGCTTCTGAAAGCTTTGCTCACATTCCTCCGTCCACTAAAACTTTGCATTTTTCTGTGTTAGCTTGGTCAGTGGCGCTGCTATTCTGGAGAAATCCTGCACAAAACGCCTGTAATAGCCTGCTAAGCCTAAAAAGCTGCGAATCTCTATAGGAGAAGTAGGTCTGGGCCATTTCTGCACGGCTTCAGTCTTCTTAGGATCTACCATAATTCTATCTTTGGATACCACATGCCCCAAAAATGCTACCAAGTCTAGCCAGAATTCACACTTCGAGAACTTAGCATAAAGCCGATGTTCTCGCAATGTCTGCAACACAGTCTTGAGATGATTCTCGTGTTCTCCTTGGCTACGAGAATATATCAGGATATCATCAATAAATACTATTACAAATCTATCCAGAAACGGCTTGAACACCCTATTCATTAAATCCATGAATGCAGCTGGAGCATTTGTCAGTCCGAAAGGCATCACAAGAAACTCATAGTGCCCGTATCGAGTCCTGAAAGTAGTCTTAGAAATATCTTCATCTTTGATTCTAAGTTGATGATAACCAGAATGGAGGTCAATCTTTGAAAAGTGGGCAGCTTCTTGTAACTGATCAAACATGTCATCTATACGGGGCCAAGGGATATTTATTGCGTATTGTTATCTTGTTCAACTGCCTGTAGTCAATGCACATTCTCAGGGATCCGTCTTTCTTCCTTACGAACAGTACTGGTGCACCCCATGGTGATGCACTAGGTCTAATAAAACCCTTATCTAACAAATCTTGTAACTGTTGCTTTAGCTCCCTCAACTCTGCTGGCGCCATTCGATATGGGGGTACCGATATGGGTTGTGTGTCAGGTAGCAAATCAATACCAAAGTCTATTTCTCGTACTGGAGGCAATCCTGGTAAATCCTCAGGAAATACATCAGAAAATTCTCTCACCACGGGTACATTTTCTATACTAACTGTTTCCTTTCTCGTATCATTTACAATAGCTAAGAGACTCAAGCAACCTTTCTTCAGAAGTCGTTGAGCCTTCATAAAAGATACAATTTTGCAAGTCTCTGGAACCTGACTCCCTCTTAGAATAAAACTGGGTTCATTTGGTATCTCAAACCTTACTATCTTTGCATGACAACCGACAATAGCATAGCAAGAAGATAACCAATCCATTCCCATCAGCATGTCAAAGTCAATCATATCAAGTACAATAAGGTCAGCTAGAGTATCTCTACCCTCAACCC
>NW_017674442.1:56686-58680 GCF_001879085.1 Nicotiana attenuata
ATGGTTAGTGTTGTGGACTTTGGCCTGATGAGTACAATAGGATTTCAAGGCTGTACTACTGCCAAGGAGATTTGGGACACTTTACAAGTGGCTCATGAAGGAACACCTCAGGTGAAGAGGTCAAGAGGAACACTGCTGTATTCTCAATATGAGAATTTTACTATGAAGGATGGAGAAACTATCCAAGAAATGTATACCAGGTTCACTACACTGACAAATGAACTTGAGTCTCTTGGAAGGATTATCCTGGAAGAAGACAAGGTGGAGAAGATTCTAACTAGAGTTCTGCCAATCTCCTGGGAAAGCAAAATCACTGCCATTCAGGAATCCAAGAACATTGCTACTTTAAAGTTGGATGAACTGATTGGAAATCTCACTGCCTATGAATTGAGAAGGCAAACAATGAAGATGGATGCTCCAAAGAATGAAAGAAGTCTGGCTCTCAGAATTTCAGAAGGATCAGATCTTGAAGATGATGAAATGGCTATGATAACCAGAGATTTCAAGAAATATCTTATGAGAAGAAAGGGTGCTTTAAAAGGAACAACATTCAGCAAACCTAGGGCTCCTGAGAAACAAACCAATGAGGGGTGTTACAAGTGTGGGAAGACTGATCACCACATCAGAAACTGCCCTTAATGGGAGATTGAATGGAAGAAAGAAAGAGCAGAAAGAAGAAACAGGAAGAAGGAACAGGTTCAACCAAAAGGAAACAAAGGTTCAACTAAGGCTATGGTTGCTGCTTGGGGAGAAACATCAGATGAGGACTCTGAAGATGAAGCTGAGGAGGATCAAGCTCTAATGGCCATCGGAGAATCAGAAGATGAACAGGAGGTAAGTATTCTACACCTTAAAGAAAAGATTAAGTTCTTGTCTAAAAAAAAAAACTGGTCGATCTGCTGATGGACTTCATAGATGAGTCTGAAATAATAAACAGTGAGAAGGATGTTCTGTCTAAGGAATGTGTTATCCTAGAAGAAAAATGTAAAAGGTTAGAGTCTAGGGATGATGAGAGTGACAACACAAATACTGAGTTGAAGAACCAGGTTCATCAACTTGAAAATAAGATTCTAGAACTTAGATCTGAAAATATTAAACTGAAATTAGGAACAGGAAAGAAAAGGGCTGATCAATCATTTCTCACCCTAGAAGAAAATCTAGGAAAAATGAAAGATGAACTGTACAAGAAAGATGAATTGATTGAAGTCCTAAAAGAAGATTTAGGAAAGGTAAAGCATGAACTAGACAGAACATGCAAATGGAACAAGGCTTCTGATGCACTCTCCTGGCTGCAAGAACATCATAGTAGCAACAAGAGAGGACTTGGATTTGGGACACAAGCTCCAAAATGGGATCCCAAAAACAAGTATCACACACTTCCTGAGAATAAGATCTGCACACACTGTGGTAATACTGGCCATTACAAAAATGAATGTAATGTAAGAGAGAAGGCCAGTCAAAAGAACAAAGCCTTTGTTCAAGAAAAGCACAAACTGCCTGGTTGGGCAAAGAAAAATTTAATTCATCCTTTTGCCTATAGAAAGGGACCCAAACTAGTTTGGGTTCCTAAGACTAACCCATGATTTCTTTTTGCAGGACCAAGTGAAGGGAAGTAGCCAAATATGGTACATGGATAGTGGCTGCTCAAAACATATGACTGGTAACAAGAACCAGTTCCTTTCACTTGAGAACCTAAAAGGAGGTAATGTCTCCTTTGGAAATGGAAAGAAAGGTGAGATCATTGGTGTTGGAAAGGTAGGAAAGACAGACTCTCATTCCATTGAGAATGTCTATTTGATAGATGGCTTAAAATATAGCTTGATAAGTGTGTCACAACTGTGTGACAGAGGTAACCTTATGGCTTTCACTTCCACAAAATGTTTTGTGATTAGCCTTACTACTGACAAGATTGTTTTGCAGGGAAGGAGAGTTAACAATATTTACATTGTAGATCTGTCAACTCTCTCTGAAAATGAACTAACTTGCTTGAGTGT
>NW_017674442.1:60102-92461 GCF_001879085.1 Nicotiana attenuata
TTGGTGGAAAGTTTGACATTAATGGATAGAAAGTGTCTTTCAACCACGACACACCAAGAAGACATACATGTTCATTAATGCTGTGAACGTGAAAGGATACTTTGTTTGGCGTCTCAAGGCTGGCAGGCCTTTTTTCTTCTATCCAAACACTTTATATCCTTCGCTACCCCTTTTGAGCCTGTATTATTTTCTTTGATCACCCTCTTTTGGAATCAATTTTAGAGTTAAAAGTCTATATATATATATATATATATATATATATATATATATATATATATATATATATATATATATATATATATATATATATATATATATATTATAATAACCGAATTACAGAACGAGATTCAATATTCAGCGTATATTTAGAAAATAACAAAACACGTAAAGACAACATATGAATATAAATATTATCATTACAATTTTACTCGACGAGTTGTCATGTTTTGTAAACGATCAATGATCATCATTAGGTACACTTTCAAATACTTTATCCTCTACATAACAAACTAAACAATCATTAAAAAATTCAACACCAATTCTACTTCGCAAGTCATTTTTAACGTACATCATCGAAGAAAAAGCTCTTTCTACCATTTCGGTAGCGACATGCAATATCAAACTTAACTTCACAAGAAAATAAACAAGTCTCCAAGTCATGTTTGTTTTAACTAATGTCTCCGAAAGATCTCTAAGTCTTTTCAAGTTAGAGAATTCATTGCCCGCATCTCGCACATAGTCAATATAGATGTCAAGCTCAAAACCAAGATCCTCAAACATAGAATCAGTGAACTCATTCGAATTTTGTGTAGCAAGTTTTATAATCATGTCTTTATCATAATTTGCAAAAGAATTATCTGGACTCAAACTAGCCATACCAAGAAGTAGATCAGTATTCACTTCATTGAAACGACTGTTAAGCTCCGAAAGTTGCAAATCAATAATGGCATAGAAAAAATCTACATGCAAATGATAAGAATATGTAACACTTGATTTCTTACGCTTTGGCTTTCTACGAGCATAATTCATATCCATTTCAGTGATCACAATACCATGCTTGACACAAAATAAAGAGATGTCTTCTATCAAAGAATTCCATCTAGATTCTCTCATATCTTGCTATTGTCTCTTTGCGAAACCAACAAACTTCATTGCACTTACAATATCTTGATTTTTTTTTGTTACAAAGCCATATTCAAATTATATGTAAGTGCCAATACTTTCAACATTAAATGTAACATATACACAAAGTCATAATATCTTATGTCATCCACTAAACTTTTTGCCATTGATCTCTCATGATAATTTGAACCCTCAATTGCAAGAACTCCAAGTACATGAACAATTGATGAGAATAAACTAATAAAATTATGCACTGTCCTAAAATGAGAACCCCATCGAGTATCACCTTCCCTTTGAAGTCCAAGTTCATGATTTAAATCGCTTCCTGTATGAACTTCACCAAACGCTAGTAGTTCCTCTAATTTTTCTGCTTGATCATCTCGAATCATCTCCCTACCTTAAAAGAACCTCCAACAATATTTAAAACATTTGCAAGAATATTAAAAAATTGTTCAGCCTCATAATATTTTTTTTGCAACTGCTAGAAGAGTCAATTGCAATTGATGAGCAAAATAATGTATGCAATATGCCGAAGGAGTATCATTCATAATCAAAGTTATAAGACCATTAATTTCCCCTGCATGTTACTAGCTCCATCATAACCTTGTCCCCATATTTGAGATTTACTCAATGAATGTTCCAAAAGTAAAGAACAAATTGCTTCTTTTAATGACTTTGCGGATGTACCTTTAACATGAACAATGCTAAGATATCGCTCAATAACTTTACCCTCTTTGTTGACATAATGCAAAACAAATATCATTTGTTCCTTATGAAAGACATCGTTAGACTCATCAACCAATATCCTAAAGTAATCCCCGTTCAAGGCTTCAACAATTGCTTTCAATGTTTCTTTCGCACAAGAACTCACAATGTCTTTTTGTATTTCTGGACAAATCATAATGTCATTTTTGGAGCATTTTCTAACACAACTTTCTTTACATCACTCTTCTTATCTACATACCACTTTAAGAGATCTAAAAAGTTGCCTCTCCTTGTAGAAGTTTCACGCTCATCATGATCCGGGAAAGACATTCCTTCTTCCAAAAGATACCTTGCAACATCAATTGAGGCATTCAAGCGAACCCGATACTCACTTTTAGTTTTCTCGGATTGCTTATCAAAAGATGTTAAGATAGATTGTGCTTGATTCGATAAATCTAGCATCATCTTGAAACACTGTTGGCCCAAGATCAGTTGAAGTTTTGAAGAATGACAAACAAACTCAGTAAAGGACCAGGTTCATCTAAGGACACACAGTTGTTATGGCCCATACACATGAAGTGCACGTGAAGAAGATAAGTCCTTGAGATCAAGCAGCAATATCTTGATGAATATCTTCTGAACTGATCGAAAAGATTGCATATAGGATAAGGAGTTGAAATCTCATTATGAAAAGAGAATTACATCAGGATCAAGAATATGGATTAGGAGTTAGAGTTGTTCTTGGACTCGAATTGTCAAAGGATCCACAATTTGAGTTCTTATCAAACTCTGATTACTAACTCTATAAATATAACGATTGTTCTCTTTTACAGGTGAATGCACATAAGCAGAAGTTAAGCATATTTGAGAGCAAAAAGATCAAGTCTGATTTGCGAGCAACATATGCGAGATACAAGTGTGCACGTCTGAAGCTACATGAACTAAGATAGAAGAACTAGTTTCATCATTGTGTTTATTCTAAGTATAGTTCAATTGTAGTAGGTTTTCATATTGTACCTTTCAGCTTTATCTAGAAGCAATTGTAATAGGTATGTTGAGTATTCAAGTTAGAGTTAACTTGAAAGTGTCGCAACAGTTGAGGCTGTGTGCTACACTGGGATTAGAGTTAATCCTTAGGTTTACAAAGAGTTTTGTAAATGCAGTTTTTGGCTCAGTGATTTTAGTGGAGTTTGGGAAAATCCTACTGAGTAGTAGGTCGTGGTTTTTTCACCTTTTGAGCCAGGTGTTTTCCACGTAAAAATCTCTGTGCACTTTACTTTCAGTATTTATTATTCCGCAAACTGCTGTAGTTAGAACACTTAGAAGAACCAGATTCTTCTAACGCGAAAATTAGGTACCACACAAATCACCCCCCCCCCCCTCTTGTGTGGTATTGACGTCTAAAACATCAATGATTTAGTTGAATCTCACTGCGGTATTATGGCAGTAATGGGGTATGATTATGTGAGCACGTGCTTTTGGATTTATATGTCCGGTAGTGTCCCTATTAGTGGAATTTGTAGCTAGATGGCTACGTGATGAGTATGATGTGACTACGAGATGTTCATATGGTTTGAACGTGACGAGAAGGGTTTGCTTCAGGTGTAGCAAGGGCTATTGGGTGCTTGATTTCTGTTTTTATTCG
Organism: Nicotiana attenuata; assembly: GCF_001879085.1. Lineage (NCBI taxonomy): Eukaryota > Viridiplantae > Streptophyta > Magnoliopsida > Solanales > Solanaceae > Nicotiana > Nicotiana attenuata. The sequence goes on from NW_017674442.1 coordinate 63,575, forward strand.
ACGTATAGTCTCGAGTTATGGGCATGTTGAAGGATATTTCATGTTGTTTAGTTGTAGAGTGAAGTAAGTTTTCAATGTCATGATATGAGTTCAGATTCAAGAAGATTAAGTGATTGCGAAATAGTTATGACTGTGGAAGGGAATAGAGGGATGTCGGTTTGAGGCAAAGTAGGTGGGTTATCTCCAGTGAGGTGTCCTGAGGTTTGTGTGATCCCTACATTGTTTTGTAGCGAGTTCTCTTTTACTAGTGAAGTATATGTGTTGCAATTTGAGTTTGGATCACTTATGAGAGATAGCTTGACTGTTACAAGGGCGAATGCGAGATTTGTAGATGAATTAATATATTAGATGGTTTGTGTTTCATGAGCTTATGGAGGATTTAGTGGAATTTTCACTACGATATTGTGGCAGTAATAGAGTATGGGCATTTGAGTTATTGTGTGTTTTGATATATGGCTTTGAGCCAAGTGGGGGAGTCTGCTATCGACGAGTTGATTGCACGGTTATGTGTTGGATTGGTTTCGGTTCGAGGTATACTTGTGAATCAGTTATGACTTGTAGAGGTGGAGATTGAGGATGACTCGAGTAAAGGAATTTCCAGATACAGGTTGTATTACACTCTATGAGTATATGGGAATCATAAAATAATTGAGTGGTTATTCCTGAAGGGTGTAGTGTGCATGGAGTAGGAATTTGCTCGGTTACTTCCTTGGGTGTTGGTGTGCTAATGGGGCACAGGTCATTCGGTCTGTTTGGTCGGTTTAATTGAAATTGAGCAGAGTGGAAGGCTCTCGAGAGGGTTCTAATGGGTTCAAGATATATATGTGGCAATTGAGAACTTTTCAGGATTTGTATATTACTAGAAGCCAAGATTTACATTGGATAGTATCGGGACTCGCGGTATTTCTATATCCTTATGGGTTATACATTTCAATATCAGGAAAGGGGAAAAGAGCGGCTTTAGATTCATGTAAGGTCTCTTCAGAGTGGGTATATTAGTTGTGGTACTTTTGGGGTGCTTAAGAGAGCATTCAGCGGCTTATGTGCTTTAAGGCATGTGGTGTTATGCTAGGATATCGTGTGGTGATTTTTGGTTGAGGATTGTGGTATTATGGCGAGGATGAGTATCAATTTGAAGGTAATTCAGAAGGAACTCAGAGAGTTAGGACAACTTGGTATTAGGTTGAATCAGCACAGTAATAGATATAATCGGTTCTTTGGGTGCTTATGATGTGGTGGGTTTCTACAGGTGCTTCATGGCAATGCTCTTGGGTTTTGTCAGCCTGCGTGGCTTGGTTGAGATAGAGAGATTTAGTTCTAATGGATTGATTATGTGCAAATGAGTTTCGAAGAGTTTTCAATTGTTACTACCATGGTTCGAGGTGTATATTTGCAACCGGTATGTGGAACATGTTGCGAATAGGGATTTTCTCTTGGATGAGATCAAATGGAAGGTTTCTAACTGGTTCAGTATGTATCTTACTGTGACTCGAAGTGGATTATGATATTTTTGTACTTTTCATACGATAGCATGGTATATGCGGTGTGTTGTATGGGATTGAGATTTGCATGAGCAAGGTCACGGTGTATTCTTAGGCAGCATGGACGATTTCAGATGACTAGGTGAATGATATTACTATTTGGTATGGCTTGATGAAAGTATACATTTCATAAGGGGCAATGTGTTTTGATTTATGGATACTTCATTGATATTGTGGCACTCTCCTGCTTGATTGACTGCTGATATTCAAATTTTGCTATGTGGCACGGAAGAATTATAGAAGTGTTCCTTGTGGTATGATCGTGTATGAGAGATGTGTTAGACATTCGGGCGGTGGAGATAGGATCAGATATGGTGATTCGTGTGTTCTATGGATTTGGAGACTGGGAGTTCTCGGGAGCAGATTTTATCATGGTTGTGGACAGTGAAGTCGTGGCCAAAGCCAGCAGATGATAGTATGTGTTATGATTCAGTCATTGTGGAACATCGAGGGGTTATTTATCTATTTGTGGGTGACTAGAGCTGATTTGGGGGTCCATTGGTAGCCCCAATTAGGATGTGTATTCTACACCGAGTCAGATTGGTTTGCTCCATACTATTATTGCTGAGGGATGTGCCATTCAGTTGTTGTTGAGCTTATTCGTGTTCTGAAATGATCTGTGAGTTACTTTTCTATGCTACGAGGAGTGAACTGTGGGTTATAAGCACACATGGTGTGGTTCTATTGGGGCCTTATAACGGAATTCGAGCGAGATGAGTATTTGAGTATTACATGATTGATGGCATTATATTCTTTCGGGGTTTGTATGGAACTGTGTCATTTTCCTCTCCGTGATTATGGTAATGCACTTTGAGTACTTGATGTCGAATTGCGCATAGTTATTGATTTTGAGAAGGGTGGCTTGAGGTATATGCCATGGATCAGTATTTGGATGGGGCACACATTGCAGCAAAATTATGTTGAGGTATGAACCTTTCTGTTAGATTTGTGTGATGGCCCTACGAGGTGTGATGGATTTTCAGTATTTCGTCGTGGCATTACTTGTTAAGCTTGCGGGATAGTTCTCTCGTTTGAGTCATTTTCTATGATTTGAGTATATTTGGATTGTTGCTTACTGGTGCACGGATTGCACGGGTTGTGGCTTTAGATTGTATTGAAGTGGCATGTCACTAGAGTGATTATGTTAGATTAGACGAGGTCATTGGACCTAGAATGGATACTATCATAATTGATTACGGCATAGTTGGAAGGATAATATCGAAAGTTGGCTTAGAAATTGGCTATAGTTCTTGTCGAAGGAGGGAGAGTTCCATGACTTATGGGACTGATAAGTGGTTACGAGTTTCTGCTTGTTTCTTTCATCATTGGCAGTGTACAAAGGTTCAGAACAAGATTTTAGTTGACATGAGGTTCGTTACCGGTGTCGAGTTGGTTATCGAGCAGCTATTGCAGTCGGAAGTTATCACTATGAGTATTTGAGTTGTGTGGTATATCCTGTGATTATGTCGTGGGTCATGGTTATGGCTAGATTCAGCTTGTTCAGACTTATACAGTGTGTATATGCGAAGTTCGGGTCTTGTAGTAATTCCGGATGTTGGGAATTGGATAATGTGGTTTACAGACTAAGGATGGAGTAATGATATTCAGTTGTGTGGTGTGGTCGGGCCTAGTTGAAATAGGGTGACGTGGGATCACCCCCGAGTATGTGCATGGTAAAGTTATACGGCGGTTTGCTGGCCTTCAGAACAACTCTTGGCACGTTCGAGGACGAACGTATGTTTAAGTGGGGGAGAATGTAATGACCCGGACGGTCGTTTTGAGCATGTGCACTTCGCTTGGTAGTTTGGGGGCACGAGTAGCTTCGTATGATGTATCAGTACTTGTGTTCAAAATTTGAGTTCATTACGAGTTGATTTGGTATGTTTCGGCGCGAGTTTTTGGAAGTCGAAAGTTCGAAAGTTCATTAAGTTTGATTTCAGGTGTGTTTTATCGTTTTGATGTTGTTATGCCTGATTTGAGTCCATGAGTAAGTCCGTGTTATGTTACGGGACTTGTTGGTATGTTTGTACGGGGTCCCGAGGGGCTCTGGTGAGTTTTGGATAGAATTGGGTTGTGTTGTGCTCGTTTTTCTTATGTTTTGACGTCGTTTCTTCAAGCATAAATGGTACCACATTGAACAAATGAGCTCTGATTTCTGTTTTGGTTAAGGCAGTAGATCCGTATCGTAATTACGGATCCGTAGCAAAAAGAATCGTCGAATTTGGAAATAGTATGAGGATTTTATGGTCATTTTACTAAGAATTGGGTTGCTAGATTTTTCAGATTAATTACGAAATTGCCATTGACTTCGTATTTATAAAGTCTCCACTATTTCCAAATATTGAAACCAACATATCTCCTTCATCATAAGGTCAAATGGAGTGATTCAAAAGCCTATCTTGACTGAAGTTTCACAAGGAATCCATTGGATGCATCAAAAGCAAGTTTTGGAATCGTTTGGCATGCAAAACGAGGCAGAACAGCTGGGTAAAAGTACTTAATATCTAAGGTTTGTTCATTTGGTCATATTTTGAGTTGGGGAGCTCGGATTTGGACAATATTTGGAGCCAATTTTCACCATATGGATTGGAGTAAGTGTTTTATACTCGATTTTTGTTATATTTCATTAATCCATCTTCGTTTTTTGCATTTGATAATTTTAATATTTGGGGGTTTTGTCTACACTTTTATAAAGTGAATTTTTGAGTTTTGAACATTGATTTAGAGTCGGATTTGAGTGAAACTAATATGGTTGGACTCGTAATTGAATGGGTTGTCGGATTTCGTGAGTTTTGTCGTGTTTCGAGGCGCGGGCCCAGGTTGGGCTTTTTGGCCGCTTTTGGACTTTTGATTAAAGATTCGACCTTTTTCGATTGGGATTGGTTACTTTAACATTGTTTGATGTATTTAAGTTGTTTTTGATTAGTTTCAAGCCTTTCGAAGTTCAGAACGCGCGGGATGACATTTTTGGAGCATCCTTTGTCTTGCTCGATATTGGAATTGGCTTGTTCGAGGTAAGTAACTATTCTAAACTTAGTGTTGAGGGTATGAAACCCCGAATTACGTACTACGTGATTGATGTTGAGGTGACGCACATGCTAGGTGACGGGCGTGTGGGCGTGCACCCTGTGAATTGTGACTCCGTTGTTTTCCTGGCACTGTTTAGTGGCCCTATTTTGTTGACATATGTGTTTTCACCATGTGATTAAGTAACTGAGCTGTCAATCATGCTAGATATCATGTTTAGGCTTTATGCTATTATTGTTAGGACCCATAGTGGTCATTTATTGCTGTCATCTCACTGGTTTTCATTAATATTTCGTACTCAGTCATATTCATGCATTTATATCATATCTCAGCCTCAATTATTATCCATTGACACATCATATCATTGTTCCGGGTTAGTCGTCATGACATTGTGAGCCCGTGGCTGAGACTGGAGAGAATGATGACTGAGTGAGGCCGAGAGCCTGATTATGAGTGACAGTTATGGGATCGGGTTGCACGTTGCAGTGGTTATATTAATGATTATGATAGCGTTTGGGCTGAAGGAGCCCCTCCGGAGTCTCTACACACCCCAGTGAGCGCGGATGATATTATTGAGGGATGGATTTCCATGGACATGGATTTGTCGGAAGTACTTGATACCTGAAGATGGATTTCTCCACAGGGTTGGATTGCCGTTTTTCCTCGGTACTGGATGACTGATGGTCAGTGATGTATATATTCCGGGATGGATTTCCCTGGGCCGTATGGGTCATATACAGTACTGAGTGGTTGAGCATTGATGAGTGGAAAGAGTGAGATAGTGAGAATGAGTACTCTGAGAGCGTGAGTACATGATTCATCTCTGGGATACATGGCATTGGCATGCATATATGACATACATGCACAGAGACACATTTTCCTCATGTTGTACGGTATCACGTCATTCATGACTTTGTTTTTTACACACATTGAAATATGGTCATAGAGAGGTATTTCACACTTGCTATCTGGGAAGAAAATGAGACATCTTATTTACTTTGAAAAGGATTTTTAGATAAATTATAGTTTTCAAACTATCTCATATTTTACGATAATTTCGGTAAAGGATTTGAGTTTTACTGATATTCTTTTAAAGCGGAACTATTTTCGGAAAACTGTGAAAAAGCTGAGCATTCTTATCTCTGAGTTACTTCCTTTACCGGTTATATTTTACGACAATTTCGATTATATTAATGATTATGATAGCGTTTGGGCTGAAGGAGCCCCTCCGGAGTCTGTACACACCCCAGTGAGCGCGGATGATATTATAGAGGGATGGATTTCCATGGACATGGATTTGTCGGAAGTACTTGATACTTGGAGATGGATTTCTCCACAGGGTTGGATTGCCCTTTTTCCTCGGTACGGGATGGCTGATGGTCGGTGATGTATATATTCCGGGATGGATTTCTCTGGGCCGTATGGGTCATATACAGTACAGAGTGGTTGAGCATTGATGAGTGGAAAGAGTGAGATAGTGAGAATGAGTACTCTGAGAGCGTGAGTACATGATTCATCTCTGGGATACATGGCATTGGCATGCATATATGACATACATGCATAGAGACGCATTTTCCTTATGTTGTACGGTATCACGTCATTCATGTCTTTTTTTTACACACATTGATATATGGTCATAGAGAGGTATTTGACACTTGCTATCTGGGAAGAAAATGAGACATCTTATTTACTTTGAAAAGGATTTTTAGATAAATTATAGTTTTCAAACTATCTCATATATTACGACAATTTCAGTAAAAGATTTGAGTTTTACTGATATTGTTTTAAAGCGGAACTATTTTCGGTAAACTGTGAAAAATTTGAGCATTCTTATCTCTGAGTTACTTCCTTATTTATGTGCTCTACGTTGTTATGAACTGCTATTGGGTATTGGTGTTGGACCCGACCTATGTTCTAGCTCGTACTACTTTCAACCTAAAGTTAGGTTTGTTACTTACTCAGTACATGGGGTCGGTTGTATCGATACTACACTTCCGCAGATTGCGTGCAAATGTTGGCTGCTGTTGTTGCTGTGCTCGATGGTTGCCGGATTTGAAGATGTACCTGTGTTCTTGTTGTAGCTGCCTCTTGTTCATGGTAGTCTTAAATTTATAAAAACTCTGTTTTATGTACTTTTCAAACAGAAGATGTATTTACTTCATATCAGCTTTGTAAATTTTATTCTTAGAAGCTCGTGATTTGCACTACCAGCCCTTGGGAAAGGTTTAAGATTCAGAAAATTCCTTTGTTTGATTGTCTTATTACCATTATTGAAATTGGACAGTTATTAGTTGGCTTACCTAGCGGGTTGGGTTAGGTGCCCTCACGACTAGCGGATTTTGGAACGTGACAGATTAAAGATTTGAACTCTATCATTTGAAATTGTTTCCTTGGGCATTATTTGATGTATTTGAGTTGCTTTTGGCTAGTTTTGAGCCATTCGGAGCTCAGTACGCGCGGGGTGGCATTTTTGGAGCATCGTTTGGCTTGCTCGGAATTGGATTTAGCTTGTTCGAGTTAAGTAACACTTCTAAGCTTGGTGCCGAGGGTACGCAATCCTAAATTACGTGTTATGTGATTGATGTTGAGGTGACGCTCATGCTAGGTGACGGGCGTGTGGGCGTGCACCGTAGTAGCTGTGATTTAGTCGATTCCATGGAACTGTGTCGCCATCTTATCTGAACATTTTATTGTACTCTATGTGTTAGAGACTTTGAGTTGTGATCCATGTTAGAAACCATGTCTAGGCTACATGCTTATTCTGTTGGGACCCACTGATGTCATTTTTATTGTTGAGTTATCTGCTTACATTGCAATTACATACTTAGTCATATGCATTTGTATGCATATCATATTTCAGGCTCTGCTACCATTTATTGATACATCACTTCATTATTGTTGGGCTGATTTCATGAAATTGTGAGCCCGGGAGACTGGAGAGATTGATGACGGAGCGAGGCAAAGGGGCTGATTGTGAGGATATTGAGTTATTGATGGGATCGAGGTGCACGCTGCAGCAGATGTTATGTATTTACGCCATTATTTTCTTATTATAGCGCTTTTCGCGCCCCCTTTTTCTTGCGAAATTAGGTTTATGACATTTGGTTGGGACAACTCTTTCCTTTTGGGAAAGGGGTTTTGCAATTTTCAAGAGTCGCCACCTAACGAATTTAAGGTGCATTCGGGCACCAATGGGATTCAACTACAACTGTGTTTGATAACCAGAGATATGGTAAGGGCTTAAAATTATCCCAAGGGGAAGGTGTTAGGCACCCCTCAGGATCCACTAGTGTGGTTCCCGGCCAGATGGTTTTGTGAATTTGTGCAATTAACAAGTAAAAAAATAAGGCTCAAATAATAGAGGGTTTTGAATTTAAATACACAAGTATTTGAAAACAATAAAAGCAAGGTTTGAAAAAGAGTTATAATCTAAGCATGTTTGTGAGTGTGAAAAGGTCCTAGGTTTGTTTGTAATATGGATCACATCAATGCAATACCCGGTAACCACTCCTCAAAAGAGGGGCTACACGTGGTATTAGCGCATCGGTCATCATATCCATATCTACCCTTCCCACCCCATGAAGGTATTAAAGCGCGAATTGGTCTCGACCTCTATTGCGTGCTATTACCCATCCCATTCCTATCAGTCCCGGAGGAATTTAAGGACTACTACTCCTACAAGAGGGAGGATTTTAGGCTGACTCTTGGGTTTAAAGGTAAAAAGGCTAAGGCGACATACAAAAACACATAGGACTGCATTTAAAGGGGAAACATGTAAGCAATTAGAAGGCTCATATAAACCTCCACAAATGATGCATATAAATAGCACGACTTAAACACAATTAAGGTCTGAATTTTAAAAAAATCTTAAAGCAGGGAATTCGAGTCAGACCCAGATTCATTATATAGCTCAGATAAGAAGTCCGAATCAGGCCTGCATGTTGGTTGTAGCAATTGATAATTAACAAAGGCGATTCCAGTGTTTATTATTACCTAAGGCTTGCCTAGGTGTAATAATGATATCCTATGAGCATGATATCTATATTGATTAAGAAATGCAGTGGAGTAGTGATTAATTTTAAACAGGCGATTTGAGATCCTATTGGCATGCTTTCTAACGGTATTAAGGCAGTGTTTGAGAAACTTATTAAAGAAGCGGCAGATTAATTAACTAATCCAATTCAGAATAACAACACGAACTAGACGGCTTATATGTTGTAGCGAAATTGAGCTTCAATTACTTTATATCCTATAGGCATGATATCTAATTGTAAAGCTGATTTTTAACCCTATAGGCATGTTATCTATTATTAAAGTCGTTTATATCCTATAGACATGATTTCTAGTTGTGTTAAAGTGAAGCATGCAAAATTTATTGTAAACAATAACAGATCCTATAGGCATGTTTTCTAACGGACCATATTTTAAGCAAAGTAGACCCTATAGGCATGTTATCTACCCTTTTAATGGCTAAAACATGCATATTTCCCAGCCCTTTTCACTAGCCAACCCCATAATGTTTACAAATTATTACATCCCAAAATGATTAAATTACAAAAGAAGTGCAGAAATAGGAAATTACAACCAAAGGAAGCCTGATCTTGACTTCCTATCTGAGTTATGTAATTAATCACTTCAATGCCAGTGTTTCAAAGCCTTTCTCATACCTGAGTGTGTCAAAGCTCCCTAAGGACTCAGGGGATCCCGGGCAATGCTTACACCCAGGTTTACATATCCAAATAGAATGAGTGCAGTGTGGAAGGGCCAGTCCTTATGTGTCCAAGATCAGAGGGAACTCAAGGGTCCCAAGGCAAGGCTCACACAAGAGGGGCAGAACCTAGATTCTAAGAGTATAGTGGAACTGCAGGACATAGTTTGAAAGAGATTTATTAACTGGATTGGAAATATTAAGTGGTAAAGGGTGATTTGAAAATAGTTGTAGTAGTGAAACTCAAACTACACAGAATCAGTAGTCATTCAAAGGGGCATGGGATCGTGGGGATACATTACATAACCCCAGCAGGGGTCTGGTTTGGTCATGCACAGCAATAGCTGATGCTGGCATGGACACAAACCACCCAAAGGAACACAAACACATATAGGGGATATTTGGGTTTGGAATTCATAAGGTAGCAAGTACACAACAAGTGATTGACAGAGTACACACATAGGGGGTCGTTAATTTAAAAGGGGAAGGGAACATGTTACAGCATGCTAGTAGTGTAACTTAACTGCAGAAACATAAGTGGAAGTAGATAAGAATGAGAAACTGAAGCAACTTAAAGAAAACATGTTGTTGCTGAGGCTTAAAAAATTAACTAGGACATACCAGTAGAGAAGCAAAGTGAAGTAAGAAAAAGAGTAAGCAAGATTCCACAGTCTAGCCTTGGCTTTCAGCCGGCTAGACAAAACAGTAGCACAAGTAGCAGTAAAGAAAGAGAGAGTTTTTGAGTGTAAGTGTGTGTTCTGAACATAAATTGTTCGTCTGTTTAAAAGAAGAGAGGGTAGGGTATTTATAGTTTTGAAAAAGAGTAGAAATTAAGGTAATAAGTAAAGTCTTTAACACAAACATGGAAATAATCACAATCAGAATCAATTAACACAAGTACCTCCCATTAATCAAGGAAGTATTGCTCAAACGGATACTAACAAGGTTAATTAAGGAAAGAAATAAGTTTGAGACAGATTGATTCTTGCCATATATGGGGGTAGTAAAATAGAGAGTATACAATTGAGTCTAGGTACAAAATATATGCTTAATTTTGGGAAAAGATTCAAGGTAAAACATCACAGTAATTAAAGGAGGTGAATCAATCAATTTAAACAGACGAACAAAATTAGGGTTCATAAAAAAACCTTTTGCAATCAATTGCAACACTGAGGGAGTCAGAATCAATCAAAAAAGGATCATGATTCTGCACCTCAACATATAAATAGAATGAACAGCAGTATCAGACATGCAAGGCCAAACACATTGGCAAAAGAAACAACATAAGCATACAGTTGTAGCAGGAATAAGCTAGGATTCAGTAGTAAAAGAGATCTACTCGAAGCACAGTATTCAACAAGGTCAGGCGGTTACACAGAATCAAAAGTGAAGAAAGCATAGTAACAGGTAAAGAGAGTCAAAAACAAGTAAAGGTCTCATAGTAACAAGTGAGGAAAACCTTTTAAGAAATTAGGGCTTCAATAGTAGTCGAGCTTAAGAGATGATAAGAACTCAGAATCATATAAGTCAAAGAAGGAAAAGAGAGTCAAAATAAAGAACTTAATCGAACAAATATACATTCAAACAGACAAGGACAGTTGCAGAACTCAGATAGGACCAAAAAGACCTAGGGTTTTCAACATGCCGAATCAAGTAAAAGGTAAGCATAAACAAGTTGTTGAACATAGTAAAATCATAAGCAACACCAAAAATCAGAGAAGAGATCTTTCAAAAGAATTTAAGAGAAACCCTAATCGTTGAAAAAATGAAGAGTCATTTTGAAAGAAAATCGAAGAACCTTCGAGAAAACACTTAAGAAGTTCGTAATAAGCACAGATCTAAGATAGATCTGAAAGAAAAATCGAACAACTCTTAGAGCTAGGGTTTCAAAGAACCCAGAGAAAATGAGAAAGGCCTTAGAAAATACCGATCTAGTCGGAAAAGACAAGGACCTGACTTGAACAACCATGGATGGCTGGAGAAAGACCGGAGATCGAAGTCGAGCAAGGACTGGACCAGATCTCATCAAGATTTGTCCATGGAATCATGAAAAATATGTAGCCAGTTGACATAGGAGACGAGTACACGTCTCAAAACGCCATGGGAGACCATGGATTAGGTGGGGATTGAGGTGGATTAGGGTGGAATTGGGTGGCGGCGGCTAGGGTTTAGGTGGTGTTGCAGAGAGGGTTTGAGAGGAAGGAATTCAAGGGCGGCGGGTGGTGAGAAATATTTTAGGGTAAGGGGTCGTTTTGGGTTAAAAATGGTAAGGGTAAACGGTGGCCGTTGATCTGAATGATTAACGGCCTAGATTAAAAGGGGTAGGTAGGGATCTGGGTTTGGGTCGATTTAATTGAGTTGGGGTCGGGTTTAATTGGGTCTGATTTGGGGTTCAATTTAGGCTAGAATTTAAACACAAATGGGCTGTTATTTAAATAGCCAATTTTTCCTTTTTTAGATTATAAAAAATAGTAAATAAATTCCTTAGAATAAATTCAAAGCACCAAAATGATTCACAACATGTAAATGCCAATTTAAAAATATAGGGCTTAATTTTATGAATATAAAACACAATTAAATCTTAAAAAGGCTAATATTGCAATTATAGGCAATTAACTTAAAAAATACTAAATAAAATTGTAAAAATATGTAAATATTACTTTAGACATATTTTGGCATAAATATAAAGATCCAATAAATGAATCATCAAAAAATAATAATTTTGGACATAATTATTGGGATTTTGTAGATGAAAAAGGGGAATAAATCAGTTTAAAAAACCTTAAAAATTATGGAAGAAAATAATAAAATGCTTGGACATACTTATATATGCATATATATGTTATTTGGAAAGTATTTTGCATACTAAAAATATATAGAAAAAAATTGGGTGTCAACATCTCCTTCAAATTCAACTTGGTGTAATAATTTGAGGTATATGTTATCATCACGGGAAGGAAGTGTCAAGACTTTGTGAGTCTATTCACAATCACCAAAATTGAGTCATGCTTGGCCTTCGTGTGAGAAAAAACCATAACGAATTCCATATTAATCATCTCCCACTTCTATTTTAGGAATTTCAATTTTTGAGCCAATTTACCACGCCTTTGGTGTTCGGCATTCACTTGCTAACAATTTAGGCACTTAGCCACAAAACTAGATATGCCATCTTCATACTCTTCCATCAATAGTGTTGCTTCAAGTCTTTATACGTCTTTGTGGATCTAGGATGCACAGAATATTTGGAACTATGCGTTTCCAACATCAACTCTTGTCGAAGACCATCGACATCAGGGACACATAATCTCCCTTGCATTCTCAAGACGTGATCATTTTTATCAACTGTGAACAAATTATATTCACCATTTTCACTCCATCCCTCGACTTCACTAGGAATTCATCTTCGTATTTCTTGGATTTAATCATCTCCACAATGTTAGAACTTGTTTGAGTAATTCTAATCAATTCTTCATTTTCAGCTTCATCCGACCAGACTCCCACACTAGCAAGTCTTTGAATTTCCTTACCCATTATCATTTCATGAGGCCGAAGATATACTAAAATACCCATTGACTTACTAATGAGATAATCAACAATAATATTTGCCTTACCAGGATGATAAAGAATATTCAAGTCGTAATCTTTCAGTAGTTCAAGCCACCTTCTCTCTCTGAGATTCAACTCCCGCTACTTGAAAATTTATTGCAAGATCTTGTGATCAGTGAAGATATCGAGCCGCTCACCATATAGTTAATGATGCCAGATCTTCAAGGGAAAAACACTAGCAGCTAATTCTATGTCATGAGTCAGATAATTCTTCTCGTGCTTCTTAAATTAATGAGAAATATAGGGAATAAATTTACCGTTCTACATTAGCACACATCCTAATCCCACTCTAGAAGCATCATAATAAATCACATAACCACCAGTACCCGAGGGTAGAGTCAAGATAGGAGCGGAAGTCAACCTCGCCTTTAGTTCCTGAAAGCTCTTTTCACATGCCTCGTACCATTGAAACTTTGTTGTTCTCTGAGTCAATTTTGTGAGAGGTTTCTGAGGTTCAACCTTGATACCATAACTTGATACCACATGACCTAAGAATGTCACAAAGTTGAGCTAAAGCTCACACTTAGAGAATTTTGCAAAGAGCTCATTCTCCCTTAGTGTCTGTAAGGCTATTCTCAAGTGATTTGTGTGATCGTCATGACTATTTGAATACACCATAATATTTAATTAAAATAATTATGAAAGGATCGAAGAAAGGCTTGAAGAAATGGTTAATTAAGTCCAGAAACACAGTTAGTGTGTTAGTCAGGCCAAAAGACATCACCATTAATTCAAAATGATCATAACGGGTACGAAAAGCTATCTTTGGATATCGCTCTTATCTTCAGCTGGTGATACCCTGAACTTAGGTCAATTTTTGAAAACAACCTAGCTCCTTGAAGTTAGTCAAGCAACTCGTCAATCCTAGGCAAATAATATTTGTTCTTGATGGTCACCTTATTAAGTTGGAGATAATCAATACACATCCAGAGAAACCCATCCTTCTTTCTAAGAAATAGGACTGGAGCACCCCCAAGGTGAGGTACTTGGTCAAATAAACCCGTAATCCAAAAATTCCATCAATTGATCCTTCAATTCTCACAATCCAGCTGGAGCCATATAATAAGGTGGGATAGATATTGTCTGAGTATCGCGCAAGACGTCAATCACGAAATTGATTACCCTGTCAGGTGGAATGCTTGGAAGCTCTTTAGGAAACACCTCTGGAAATTCATTAACTACATGCACAAACTCAAATTTCGGCACTTCTGCTTGAGCATCGCTAACTTTTACTAAGTGGTATATACACCCATTCGATATAACCTTTCCAACTTTAAGATATGATACAATTCCACCTCTAGGCTTAGCAGTATCTCCCTTCCACTCTATCAGAGGTTCATCGGGGAATTCAATTTGACCATCTTGGATCGACAATCTACATTTGCATAACACGTGGGAAGCTAGTCCATTCCCATAATTATGTCGAAGTCTACCATTTCTTGTTAACCTAAGTCTGCAGTAGTATCTCAACCTTTGACTACAACCATAGAATTTCTGTTGATTCTTGAGGTAATAACAGGGAGACTGACATGACTAGTCACAGCAAAAGGCTTTAACAATTGTTCAGGATCCACCCCGAAATCCAAAGCAAAATATGGCATCACATACTAAAAACTAGATCCTGGATCAATCGGTGAATATGCGGTGAAAGTGCAAATAGTAAGAATGCTTGTGACCATAGCATCTGGGCTTCAACTACATCCCTATAAGTCAAACCATAGATGTAATGACCCGTATGTTATTTTGAGTTCTAGATTTTCGTTTCATGATTTGAGGCCTTAAATAGTTTTATTTGATATTTTTATGACTTGTGCGGATTATTTGTTTTGATTTTCAAAAAGTTCAGATATATTTTGGTAAAATTTTTTTAATTCTAGAGTCGTAATGTTGTTAGAGTTGACCACAGTCAACTTTCTTGGTAAACGATCCTGGATCGGTGTTTTGAAGAGTTCGGTAGGTTAATATGATGATTTTGAACTTGTACGTATGTTTGATTTGTGTCCCGGATGACCCGAGGCCTTTTCGGCGCATATATTTGAAAGTTGGAAAGTTTGAACTTATGAACTTTGAAATCTTTGGTTTTATGGTTGATTCTTAATTTTTGATATTGTTTTTATGTTTTTAGATTTTGAGTGAGCTTGTTTAAAATATATGTACTTGTTAGGATGTTTGAACCAGGGCCCGGGGGGCTTGGGTTAGTTCAGACGAACATTTTCATCTTTCCCTAGAGCAACTCCTTGAAATAAGTTGCAATTGATGTAAAGCCTTATGAACCGCCTCTAATGAAAGAGCGATTTGCTCATATAGAATTTTAAGATTAAAATGATAAACAATAATAAGATATAATTTCAAATTATAAAAAAATAGAAGTGCTTACCCGTAAATTGGTACAGTTGAATTTGTAACGTGGTTTATAGACAAGCGAATCGATTTGATCCAAAATGTGATAAAGAAATAAGACTAAAATTAAGATTTAGCGATTGAAATTAAAGAGGATAACAAGTCTGGTTCCGAGCTCAGCCTTTTCGAGAGAAAAAGTGAGAGAAAAGATAAAGCAACAATGAATCTATTAAATTAAGAGCTAAATAGTAAATTATGATAGCAAAATAAAGTATATCTTTTGCTTGTAGATTTTTCGCGTCCTGGCAATGGCTGTTAACCCAACTATTTATAGTTCTACCTAGGAAACCAAGATCCTAGGATCAAACTCCTCTTTAAATGATAATAAAAGGGCCATTAATGAGTATGTAACAGCGGGCCTTGAATGTAAATATTCTCTATAATGGCTGCTCATTTAATGCTAGCAAATATTTCCTCATTGAATGATGTCCGATGGAAAATCTTTGAACTTCTACCGCTGACTACGTCTTCTTCAGAATCCATCTAGTACCGGTCAGACACGTCGCATTCAGTACTAATTATTTTCCAACTCGTCCTTTGTCTATCTTTGGCTCCACGTGTCATCTTACCATTTGACCACCTGTTATCGACCACTTTTACCCCATGTAGATAGTTCCCCTACTTTAACACAGAAGGAAAAAAGAACAATTCACAAAACTACTTAGATACATAATCAAGACCGTTAGCTCCCCGGCAACAGCGCCAAAAGTGATCGAGGCCATCCATGTACTACTATAAAGTAGCAAGAGAGGTCGAAGCAACTTTTACCCGAGAAGGTCGGGATCGATTTCCACAGGGAGCTAGAGATTGGAACTGAGTTTCTATCTAAGTTAGAGTTGCGTAATTGTTCCTAATTGCACTTCTAAACATTTTTGGTTTTATACTACTAAGATGCTAAATTAAGCTAAGTTAACCTAAGAGGAGACTATTGTAGATTGTCTAGTTAGTTAAAAAGGCACTAGGGGAGTGACTTTCACCTAGGTGGATAATTGCCGGGTTCTCGTGTCTAAGGCTAGGTTGTCATATTTGGGGATTACGATATAACCATTGCACGATTCTACTCACTCTACACCTCTCGGTAGTTCGAGTGATTTTGCCCTAATTGACTTTCTCAAGATCAATTGGGTATGATCATTTGTGCAAGCAATCTAGGTTCAAGTTGGGTATTACGATCTCTCGGTTTAACCCTTTAATTGGGGC
Source organism: Nicotiana attenuata (assembly GCF_001879085.1). NCBI lineage: Eukaryota > Viridiplantae > Streptophyta > Magnoliopsida > Solanales > Solanaceae > Nicotiana > Nicotiana attenuata. Next base: position 80,057 of record NW_017674442.1, read on the forward strand.
TATCAATTCTCTTGAATACGCCCCAATTCCTTGTTGGACTAATTTTGTAGACTTAGGCTCTCTTTCTCAAGAAGAGCCAAAATCAACTAAGCATAAACTAGTATTTGCAACCACTAATTCAACAATAAAACCATAAATTAGTCCAAATATCAAACACCCATAGACAATCAAACCTTAAAACACAAGACACATCAATTACCCGCACTAGGGTTGAGCCACAACCCTAGCTGATGGGTCTAGATGCTCATAATAATAGAGGAAAACAAAGAAATAGATGAAGATAAACCCATAATATTAAATTACTAATTAAAACTTGAAGATTCAATGGTAAAACTCTTGTAAAATTACTCCAAATAGTAAGAAGACACTATTCGCGAGCGCAGCTCAGCTGTAGAATCTAACTGATAACCTAAAAATGGGAAAAGAAACTATTTATACTAGGCCGAAAATGCTGGACAAAAATACCCCTGCGGGGCTAGTGCGGACCACACAAAATCGAGTGCGGCCGCACTAAGGCTCTTAGCTAAAAATCTTGCTCTCTGAACATGGCCACATGCGGCACAAAATGCACTGCGGCCGCGGTGGCTCCTGTTGCGGTCCGCACAAAATGGAACGCGGACCACATTGGCATCAATCCTCCAACTTGACAGCTCTCTGAAGTTTAGCTTTGCGGACCGCACAGAATCGAGTGCGGCCGCAATGAAGTCAATGCGGACCGCACAGAATGGAGTGCGGCCGTATCACTTGGCTGCCTGAAATTGAGCATTCTCTGAATCTCTCCTTTGCGGACCGCACAGAATGGAGTGCGGCCGCATTGCTTTTCTGCCTTGGATGAGTACTCTCTGAACCTCTCCTTTACGGACCGCAAATAATGGAGTGTGGCCGCATTGGTCCTGTTTTGCTGAGCTTGGACTTGTTCTTGGTACTTGTGCATGTTTCACTCCTTTTTGAGCTGGTTTTGACGAATTGTTACGTTGTTGATCAAACCCTGCAATCAAGTACAACACTTAAGCCTTTGGGACTATTTTGTACACATTTCTAATCAAAACTCAAGTAAGAAGGAGTGTAAAATGCATCATAATCCCTAGTTATCACTCGGGCAGATCCACGAGCTTTGCTTCGAGCGAGGGCATTTTGCAGCACCCTCCTAACCTTCTCGGGGTCCTCTAAAGCGTTAACTTTAGGGCAGACGACAGAGCCCCTCGGGAGCCCTGCATAAGCAAAAATTGAGTTAGTAATTTATTCATGAAATTTCTTATGTTTGTACAAATATAAAAGAAAGAAGGACATGGTTTACCATGGATTTTGGCCTTCCACCCGTATTTAAGGGCCATCTCCTTCCACCGTCGAGATTCTGGAGTTGTGATGTCCGGAATTTTCTGAACCCATTGGTCCAGGCCAAGAATACGTGACGGTACCTATCGGGTATCTGAAACGAAGGAAACAAAAAATCAGCAAAAGTAGGAAATAGCCTTTTTACGAAGAAAGGAAACATGGAACCGAAAACTTACGAAAAAGGTTCCACAACTCGAGAGAGGATGGAGTTGTGGTCGGGATGATGTCCTTGGTAGCAATGATGACGAATCGCTCCATCCATCCGCGGTTGTTGTTGTCGTCTATGCTGGTGAGGAGAGCATGGTGACCATGCTTGCTAAAGTTTATTACCCCCCCCCCCCCACCCCCCATAGAAAATCTTGGGAGAGTAAAGGTTCATCATATGTGCAACAGTTAGGGTTTCCCCGGTCTCAGTGCACAATTAACGAAGGCAGGCCATTATCCGCCATATCGATAGGCCTACTTATACTAAGCGGACCTAATATCGATATCAGTACTCAAAAATTATTGGATCTAGCTATTCACTCAACCCCAAAGAGAACAGACCCAAGATAAAGGGATACGTATAGACATACATAAACCCCTTCTTGGAGTAGGTAACCCGCTCTATCATATCTAGGATGAGGATTTCAATATTGGGTAGTTGCAATCCTCCTTCACAATTGAGATACTAGATGGACGAATGGAGGATGGAAACTTGCGAACTGGCCAAAACTGGTGGCCTTGGGAAGTCGTAGAAGGAGCTTTTTCTTGAAGATCAATTGCAGTGCTGAGTTGAAGGGGTATTATGGTGCTAACAGTTGGATGCTCAGACGCAACGTCAACCTCCTTGTCATTGTTTTTCTTCGGGCCTTCACCGAAGAATAGACCGGTATTACCAAAGGAAGTGGTGTCTTCACATGGTGGTAAGAGGTTTGTAAAAAAAAAAGTGATTGCTGAGAAAATTGAAGGTTGTTAAAGTTTCCTAAGCAGATGTAGAGAAGGGGAAAAGCTTATGGAATTTGTGGAAGTAAGGATGTAAAAATGATGAATAACCGAAAAGTTATAGACGGCAAAATTATGGTCATGATTACCTCAAAAATCGGCAAAAATATTTGTGGTACCGTGGGGCAACATGTGTTCGGGCTATTAGATGCGAGAAGACGTGCTTCCTTTCAAATATCAGAGAGTGTTCAGGAACATCCCGCCAAGTAAGGAATCTTCACCTACTTCCCGGTAACACTAGGACGCGTCACCGAATAATTTGTGTGTGTCACGACTTCAGGTACAAATGGCAGCAAACAACAATGACCCTTTTGGCAATGTGGTTGCGGGGGAGGAGGTAGATGATATTGGAGATAATGAGGTGCCTCTTGTGCCTCAAGGACAACGTAGAGGCCATCGGGCCAATGCAAATAAAAATGTTCCAGACCCTCCTCCGCCACCTTCAAGAGTGGCTCCTCGAGTACTTCCCAACCAAGGCAATGCTAGTGCAATTGTCCCGCCCCGGATCCGTACAGGCAATTTTAAAATTACTAATGTGATGCTGACAATGTTGGAGCAGCGAGGGTATTTCACGGGTGCTTCCTCTCAGAATGCGTACAAACATCTCAAGGGGTTCGTGGATACCTGTTGGGGGAGAAAGCAAACTAATGTGTCCGAGGATGCACTTCGGTTGCGACTCTTTCCATTTCACTTAGAGGGAAGGCATTGGATTGGCTTGAGCGACTTCCCAACCATTCCATCACTACTTGGGATGAGTTGGCGGATAAGTTCATTGCCAAGTTTTTCTCTCCGGGGCACATGACAGTATTGCGGGATGAGATTTTGGCTTTCAAGCAGGAGCCCGCCGAACCATTACACGAGATTTGGGAGAGATATAGAACCATGGTGAAGGAATGCCCCAACAATGATATGACCGAGGCGATGATTCAACAGACCTTCTACCGGGGCATCAACACAACGAATCAATGCATGGTGAATCAACTGGCTGGGGGTAATTTCATGAAGATGCCTTATGATGAAGCTTGTGCTATTCTTGACGAGATGGCGGACATATCCTCCGCGTGGCAAAGTAGAGCCAATGTGCCACAGGGTGACCCCGCGGTCACTCACTTGCACAAAGAACTACATGACCATGGACAGGCTATAGCAAAACTTACAACAACAATGAACCAATTAGCAAAGGCACAGTTGCAACAAGTTCAAAATCCTCGCCAAGTGAATGCCATGGAGGGTGTCATCATGCTAGTGAACAATAGAAGACAAAGAGGTCAACAGAACCAAGGGAGTTCGGATCAATTTGACAATGATTGTGGTGGATTCCAAGATGATGGTTATGATGGACAGAATGAAGAGGTACAATTTGTGAATAACTATCAAGGCCAAAGGGTTAATTCTTCTAACCAGCAACAACAATAGAGATCCCAAGGCAATTGGGGTAACCAACAACAAGGCAACAACAATTAGGGAAAAAATAATCAAAATCCAAATTGGGGAAATAAAAACAACAAACGGAACAATCAAGGAAACTGGGGAAATAACAACAATTGGGGTGGAAACAACAACTAGGGTGGATGGAACAACAATCAGGGAAATTAGGGGCAAGGCTTTCAAAGACCACCAATGTATCAACAACCGAGCAATCCACTGCCTTTTCCATCCCAGGGTCCTAGTTTTTCCAACAGCGACATGGGGAGAATTGAAATGATGTTTGAACAGATGATGAAAAAGAATGCTGACTCCAATGCGCAATTGGGTTCTCACAACACTTCAATCAGAAATTTGGAGGTTCAGTTAGGCCAAATCTCACAGTCTTTGAATACTCGCCCTAAGGGGGCTCTACCGAGTGATACGGTAGTTAACCCAAAGGGTGGGAACAATCATGTTATGGCGGTAACTACAAGGAGTGGACGAGCCGGTGATGTCAATGCCTGCAAACAAAAGTAAATTTTGAGTGATGAAGTTGAGTTGCAAGAAGATGAAGTTCCTTTGGTGGTTGAAAATGCGATTGATGAAAAAGTGAATGAAGAAGTGAGGATTGATGTTCAAGATGCTGAGGTGGAAACACAGAATGACGTGAACCCGTCTAGGGAACACGTAATAGACATGCCGGAGCCGGTGGTGCCAAAAGCCAAGGCACCCTTGCCTAGGCCACCTCCACCTTATCCTCAGAGGCTAGCAAAGTAGAAAAATGAGAATCAGTTCAAAAAGTTCATTGACATAATGAAGAGCTTATCCATTAATGTGCCTTTGGTAGAGGCTTTGGAGCAAATGCCTGGCTATGCTAAATTCATGAAAGATTTGGTGACGAAGAAAAGATCCATGGACTGTGAAACTATCAAGATGACCCACCAAGTTAGTGCTATAGTACATTCAATGGCCCCGAAATTGGAGGATCCCGGTGCTTTCACCATTCCTTGCACTATTGGAAGTGCAGACTTTGCTAAAGCTCTATGTGATTTGGGGGCGAGTATCAACTTGATGCCCTACTCAGTTTTCAAGACTTTGGGGATTGGACAGTCGAGGCCGACTTCCATGAGGTTGCAAATGGCAGATGGATCGATGAAGAGGCCTTTGGATATTATAGATGATGTGCTTGTCCGGGTGGACAAATTTATCTTGCCAGCTGATTTTGTGATCTTGGATTGTGAGGTAGATTATGAAGTTCCGATCATATTGGGGAGACCTTTCCTTGCTACGGGGAAGGCCTTAGTTGATGTGGAAACAGGGGAACTCACTTTCCGGGTGGGTGATGAGAAAGTGGTCTTTCATGTGTGCAAGTCAATGAAGCAACCCAATTGTACCAAAGTGTGCTCATTTGTGGATTTTGTCACGACTGTGATTATTGATGATACTAGTGCAATGATCAATGTGGAGGACCTTCTGGAAGCCGTATTGTTGAATCTTGATGTCAATGATGATGAGGGCCGAGTGGAGTGCGTGAATGCTTTACATGGAATGGGCTCTTATTCTTATGATCCTAGGAAACTCTCTTTGTATCTTGAAAATAGAAAGACTCCTCCAACAAAGCCTTCAATTGAGGAGCCTCCGGTGTTGGAGTTGAAGCCATTGCCTCCACACCTCAGGTATGAATTCTTAGGCCCTAATTCAACTTTGCCAGTTATTCTTTCCTCTTGTCTTACTAACATGCAGGTAGATGCCACATTGGCGGTGCTCAAAAAGCGGAAGAAGGCAATTGGATGGACTTTAGCTGATATTCGGGGAATAAGCCCCGCATTCTGTATGCACAAGATTATTCTTGAAGATGATGCAAAACCCTCCTTGGAACATCAAAGGAGGTTGAACGAGGCAATGCAAGAAGTTGTGAAAAAGGAGGTGATCAAGTGGTTAGATGCCGGGGTTGTGTACCCTATCTCTGACAGCTCGTGGACTTCGCCGGTGCAGTGTGTGCCGAAGAAGGGTGGTATGACCGTGGTGACCAATGCTAATAATGAACTAATTCCAACCCGGACAATTACCGGATGGAGGGTGTGCATGGACTACCGCAAGCTGAACAAGGTGACCCGCAAGGATCACTTCCCATTGCCTTTCCTTGACCAGATGCTTGATCGTCTTGCTGGGCGTGCCTTCTATTGTTTCTTGGATGGATATTCTGGGTACAACCAAATCTTGATTGCTCCGGAGGATCAGGAGAAGACCACATTTACTTGTCCATATGGCACCTTTGCTTTTTCTCGGATGCCTTTTGGGTTGTGTAATGCACCGGCAACATTCCAACGGTGTATGATGGCCATTTTCACCGATATGGTGGAAGATATTTTGGAGGTGTTCATGGACGACTTTAGTGTGGTGGGTGATTCATTTGATGAATGTTTGAAAAATCTGGATAGAGTGTTGGCCCGTTGTGAAGACACCAATCTTGTGCTCAATTGGGAAAAATGCCACTTCATGGTTGAGGAGGGCATAGTGTTGGGTCATAAAATTTCAAAGCATGGTATAGAGGTTGACAAGGCCAAAATTGAGGTGATTTCAAGGCTTCCTCCCCCCACTTCTGTCAAGGGGGTTAGAAGTTTTCTTGGGCATGCGTGGTTCTACCGGAGATTTATCAAGGACTTTTCGAAGGTAGTGAATCCTTTGTGCAAGCTGCTAGAAAAGGATGCCAAGTTTGTGTTCGATGAGGGATGTATGCAAGCATTTGAACTTATCAAGCATATGTTGACCACCACCCCTATCATTACTGCACCCAATTAGAGCTTGCCTTTCGAGCTCATGTGCGACGCAAGTGATGTTGCGGTTGGGGCGGTTTTGGGTCAAAGAGTGAACAAAATGTTTCATCTGGTGTACTACGCGAGCAAGACAATGAATGAGGCTCAAAGGAACTACACGGTAACTGAGAAAGAGTTGTTGGCTATTGTGTTCGCAATGGAAAAATTTCGGCCATATCTCATGGGAGCCAAGGTCATAGTGCACGCCGATCATGCAGCTCTTAGGTATTTGATGACGAAGAAAGACTCCAAAGCTAGGCTGATGCGATGGGTCTTGTTACTTCAAGAGTTTGATTTGGAAATTGTGGACCGGAAAGGTAGTGAAAACCAAGTGGCGGACCACTTGTCCCGCTTGGAGGAGGAAGGGAGGCCGTGTGATGGCCTAGAGATCAATGATGCATTTCCCGATGAGCAGCTACTTTCTGTGTCAATGAGTGATATGCCATGGTTTGCGGATGTTGCTAATTACCTTGTGACTGGTATAATCCTGTGTGAATCTCTTTTAACCAAAGGAAGAAGCTCAAACGGGATAGTTTGGATTTCTATTAGGATGAGCCGTACTTATTCAAGATTTGCACCGACAGAGTGATTCGGAGGTGTGTCCCTGAGGAAGAGCAGTTGAATATCTTAGAGGCTTGTCATTCCTCTCCCTATGGTGACCATCATGGCGGTGCGAGGAAAGCTTCGAAGGTTCTGAGATGTGGGTTTTATTGGCCAACTTTGTATAAAGATGCAAGTGATCTTGTGAAGAGGTGTGACGAATGTCAAAGAGCGGGTGGTATTTCGAAGAAAGATGAGATGACCCTCAACACCATTCTAGAAGTGGATATTTTTTACGTATGGGGTATTGATTTCATGGGCCCATTTGTAAGCTCGTGCGGGAACACCTACATTCTAGTGGCAGTTGACTATGTTTCAAAATGGGTCGAGGCCGTGGCTTTGCCCAACAATGAAGCTAGGAGTGTGGTTGCATTTCTCAAAAAGAGCATTTTTACAAGGTTTGGCACTCCTCGTGCTATCATAAGTGATGGGGGGTCGCACTTTTGCAATAGAGCTTTTGACACCTTGCTTGCAAAGTATGGTGTAAACCACAAAGTCTCTACTCCTTATCATCCTCAGGCGAGTGGCCAAGTGGAAGTCTCAAACAGGGAAATCAAGAGTATTCTGTCTAAAACGGTCAATCCAAATAGGACTGATTGGTCTAAGAAGTTGGATGATGCTCTATGGGCTTACAGGACTGCTTACAAGACTCCAATTGGTATGTCTCCGTAGCGGTTGGTGTTTGGGAAAGCTTGCCATCTGCCGGTTGAGTTAGAGCACAAGGCCATGTAGGCTTTGAGGAAATTGATCCTTGAATGGGATGTGGCAGCAAATCTTCGTGTGGAGCAGCTTAAAGAACTTGATGAATTCCGATTCCATGCCTACTCCAGTTCATCCTTGTACAAGGACAAGATGAAGTACCTTCATGATAAATATGCTCGTGGCAAGGAGTTCAAAGTGGGTGATTTGGTTCTCTTGTTCAACTCTCAGTTACGTTTGTTTCCAGGAAAGCTGAAATCAAAATGGAGTGGACCTTTTGAAGTGGTGTTTGTGACTCCGTTTGGTGCACTTGATTTGAAGAACAAAAATGGGGAGGTTTTCAGAGTCAATGGGCACAGGGTGAAGCGCTACCTGGGATAAATTGATGATAGCCACATGGTGGCACTTCTTCATCTAAAATGATTTGATGGTAACATGCGTCGTGCCGCGACGTTAAATCAGACGCTTCTTGGGAGGCAACCCTTGTGTTTTTCTTTTCATTTTTCTTTGATTTTCACTGTAGTATAGGATTTATTTTTGGACTGGCTGGTTGTGAGATGCTACAGGATTGTGTTGATGCAGTGCAGGACAAAGTGGAGAAGAATTGATCAAGTCTCTGAAGTTTGCTGTGCGGACCGCACTACATTTTGTGCGGGGGCACAAAATCAGTGCGGACCATGATCACGCCCAACTCTAGTCCTAATAAGGATAAGCGGTCGCTGCAAATATAATCCGGTCTAAAAGTCCGGAGTCTAATCCCACAGAGAACTAAGGCTTAGCTGTATCTGTTTAATATCACCAAGAAGACAAGATTGAAAATAAATAAATAGCTGAAAACTAACTATGCCTGAATTGTAAACAATTAGAATAAAGGTCTAAGGTAATGGTTTCCCCCGTTGTTGATTTTCTTGGTTGTATGTTTCTTATAGCGTTGACTTAGTTGCCTCTATCAATCATGAACTCTCCAGCTATCATAAATCTCTCTCAAGCAATTATGATAATTTACTAGACGCACTCTCTCAAGCTACGCTAGCTAGATTCGCATTACAGTTCACTTAGATCGCACCCGAGGTATCGTTATTTCTAATCCAACCTCTAAACCCTCGGTTATGACTCTCGCCTATACTTTGGGAGTGATGTTGTTCAAACAACTACGTAAATATGCACTCTCTCTCAAGCAGATACATAATAAATAGGAACGGCTAATTGAGGATCCTTTCAATTAACCACAATCAAAATATAGTTGAACAAATAGAGATTAAACTAATTCAAATCTATATTACTTATAACAACCAATTCATCCCCAACGGGTTTCACCAAAATCTTAGATTAGAAAAGTTAGCTACTCATGAAAATAACAAAAATCACAAAAGAATTCATATTCAAAGGTAAAAGAACAAAGAAGAAGATTAAAGATTGATGCCCAATGATCCTCCTTGTCTCTTGCCCTTCTTTCTGATGTTTTTCGACTTCCAAAAATCATTCTCTCCTTTCTTGGCCGGCTTCCTTCGTTTAATATAGGGTTTTGGGCTTAAAATCTCGTATTTTGCACTTTAGTCCCTGAAATTTACGCGTCCTACCGCGGTTACGTCAGGACCGCGGCCAGAGTGGCCTTCAGAATCTGCAGCAATGTTCTGCCGCGTAAGGTCCGCAGTTACAGATTCAATCGCGTTTTAACCCTGTTCCGTTTGGAATTTGGAAAAACATGAAACATGAAAGTTGTCGCCCTTGAGTTAGCTTTCCAACCATATATTGTGGATCCCAAATGGAGTTCTGAGCAAAACGTTATGTGCATTTTACTAGACAGTGCGCAATATGCCTACTCGAGTCTTCGCTTTTTTGTTTTATCATTCGTTGATCCCCGAATACGATCCCGGCATAATTCCTTGGGATTTTACTCAGACTTCAAAGCTCCAAATCACTTGAATTCATTCCATAACATCTATATATCTCGGAATCATTCCTACAAGGCATAAAACACACTTTTAGTGCAAAACACTAGCGATTAAAGCGCAAACTCAATTAAAGTGCAGTAAATTAAAGTGTAATAAGCGACTAAAATAGGTAATTATAACCTATCATCAGACCACACTGATGGTTGATGATGAAAACCAACTCTCTGAAGTTTGCCACCGCGGCCGCATTATATTTTGTGCGGTTCGCGGTGGACCATTGCGGCCGCATTACATTTTGTGCGGTCCGCAAGGTTGCCTTCTCAAACTTGCATGATCTTGTGTAATGCGGACCGCAATACCATTTTGTGCGGTCCGCAGTGGGTAAGTCAGCTGGGGCCCAGGACCATTTTCTATAAATAGGACCTGTGGCCCTCCATTTGAACTTTTCGATCTCTATACTTTCAAAGCCTAAAAATCACTGTTCATCACTAAAATTGCACGCACTCATCTGCTTAGTCTCGATTAATCATCAGTGCATCTCATTTCTAGTAACTTTAATTCCTTCTTAATTATTTAATTTTGTTATTTACTTTTGATTTTAATTTTTCTCTTAGTTTTTCTTCAGTTCTTCCCATTTTTCTTTCAATTTGTAGCTTAGGTTAGTTAACCCTGTTTTAATTAAGCATAATTAGATAAAACACTAAGGTAACACCTAGGGAATCATTAGTAGGTAAAAATTAGGACAAAAAATTGACAAAACATTGAACCCTAGGTCGGTGCTGCTACTGGGAACTCAGTGCGGACCGTGGTGATTTTTGTGCGGTCCACGGTGCTTCTGCGCGGTCCGCAATGCCATTTAGTGCGGACCGTGGTGAAATAGCATCTGAAAGTGGAACTTGAGGACTGCGTCTGCATTGCATTTTGTGCGGTCTGCAGTGCCTCAATGCGGACCGCATTGCATTTTGTGGGGTTCGCAGTGCACAGATTCAGAGAGTGGGTAGTCTGAACCCCACCTCTGTGCGGACCGCAATGAATTTTGTGCGGTCCGTAGTGGCCTCTTTGCGGCCGCACTGCATTTTGTGCGGTTCGCATTCTATAACTTTTCACTGTCTGCTACTATTTTCCTGCAACACTGAATTACATTGATCATATTGATACTAACAAAGCAGAGCTGAATGTGTTTGCAGACAATGGTGAGATCAAGAGGCAAAGGTGATAAACAACCAGGACGAGGAGAGTCCTCCCAAGGGAGGGGACGTGGAAAGATAAAACTGATCCCCCAAGTTCGGGAAGCAATAAGGGAGGCGATCCGGGTTGCTGATAGAGCTGCTTCCCACTCATCAGGAAGTGAGTATGAGCCTTCCCGGGAGGCATCTGATTCTGACTCTGTCCTGGAGTATATAGATGGCTTCCCGGAGAGGTTTAGACTGACAGATGAGCCTACTCCTCAGGGATCTCCTACTGCCCGAGCACCAGTGCATGTATCTTCTGAGTCGTCTGAGGGCTCAGCTGCAGGCAGTGACAAAGAATACTCCACCTCTCCTACAGCTTCACTCTCCGGTGAGGGTCCAGTAGAAAAAGAAGGAGAAGGAAGGGTTGAGCCCCAAGTGGGAGGAGTAGAGAGAACACGAAACCCGGAAGCATGGCAAGACCGGTTCGTGAGTAAGGTGGCCTACCATAAGTTCTGAGAATGGTGGCCTAAGAGAAAATTAATTCTTGAGCGAAGTTTTGTTGATAGAGATCTCCTGCCTCACAACCCTAATGTGAGAAGACAGTTCAAAGAGAGAGTGGGCTGGGAGTATTTCATAAGCAACTTTTAGGATGCAAACGAGCACCTGGTCAAGGAGTTCTACACCAATATTGCCCACATCAAAAAGGGCACCAAAGTGACCAAGGTGCGGGACTTAAAAGTGCTACTCGATGGAAAAGCAATAAATGACTACTTGGGTTTCAATGAGGAGGACAAATCATTATATTTGGAGAAGATGGCAAAGGGTGAGGAAGTTCGTCCTTGGTTGGCGGAGTACTTGGCAATCCCAGGTACTACCCCCGAATGGTTGACTGCGGGAGTGAAGATCTTGCGAAGAACTTTGAACTTTGAAGCTAAAGGGTGGGAGACATTTGTGTGTAGTAGGCTAGACCCCACCACCCACGACAACTCACTCCCTCTTCACCGGGCTGTATTGGTAGCATCGATCATGGCAGGGTACCCGATTAACGTCGGGAATGTGATGTCTCGGGTTATTACACGGGTAGTGAACGAAGGTGACAGAAACTATCCCTTCCCCAATTTCCTGACCATGTAGCTGAAGGACTTAGAGGTAGAAAAGTGGAAATTTGATGTGAAGGTGAAAGCAAAGGCACCGTTCTCCTGGTACAGCCTGCAGGGTGATGACAACCCTAAAGGCAAGCACTACAAGGGAAAAGCCACTGCTTCAACTGGCCAGTCTGAAGAGCTAGTAGTAGTAGTGGCTCCTACTCAGCCTCCTTCCACCTCAACAGACATGCCCCCAGGTCCATCCACTTCTACAGCTCCAGACATACCTTCTACCTGTGCCTACCCATTAACTACCCACCATTTGAGCCAGGTCCTCGTCAGCATCAACAACTGGATGCAGACAGCTTCTTCTAAGTTGTCTGTACTAACTACTACGGTGGCAGCCCAGTCA
>NW_017674442.1:94619-96232 GCF_001879085.1 Nicotiana attenuata
CAATTGTTAGTCCCAATTGATGCTAGTTGAGTTCACTTTAGGGCGGCCGAATTTTCTTGGATTTACTCTTAAGGGGTGGGTCTTATTTTGTTTGCTTGAGGACAAGCAAAAGCTTAAGTTTGGGGGAGTTGATAACTAGGGATTATGATGCATTTTACACTCCTTATTACTTGAGTTTTGATTAGAAATGTGTACAAAATAGTCCCAAAGGCTTACGTGATGTACTTGATTGCAGGGTTTGATCAACAAGGTAACAATTCGTCAAAACCAGCTCAAAAAGGAGTGAAACATGCACAAGTCCCAAGAACAAGTCCAAGCTCAGCAAAACAGGACCAATGCGGCCGCACTCCATTCTGTGCGGTCCGCAAAGGAGAGGTTCAGAGAGTACTCATACAAGGCAGAAAAGCAATGCGGCCGCACTCCATTGTGTCACGACTTTAGGTACAAATGGCAGCAAACAACAATGACCCTCTTGGCAATGTGGTTGCGGGGGAGGAGGTAGATGATATTGGAGATGATGAGGTGCCTGTTGTACCTCAAGGACAACGTAGAGGCCGCCAGGTGATGTTTAGCTTAAAGTATATATATTTTTATGTATATCGCCTCATATTTTAATCTTGTTTCGTGAATATGGGATGTTAAATGCTATGAATTATAGTAATTTGAAGTGTTTTTACTTGTAGGAATGATTCGGGAGCAAGTGGGGGCAAAACGTACATGCTTTGAAGCTAAAACGAACAAAAATCGAAAAAGGGCCATTTGGGCACCACAGGCAGCGCCTGGCGCCACCTGTGGCGCTGGAAATAGTATCAAAAATATTTGGGCGCTATGGGGGGGGCCTGGCGCCGGGCTGGGCGCCGGTTACGTGAAGTCTGGCCTATTTCGCCCGGGACAGGATTTATTCGACCCTAGACCTATCCAACACGTATAAAAGGAAGACTAAGCCTAATTTTATGGGGGAGACGCACTTTGGAGCAAAACTACACGCTAGAAACATTGAGGAGCAAGAACAACTCAGAATTCTTCATCTTTTCCAGTATTTTCAATTAATCAAAACTTATGCAATTGTTTGATTACATCATGAGTGGCTCAACACCCATTGTTCTTGGGTTGTGATTTAGCCATGAATATTGTTGTTTGATATTAGCTTGACCTTGATTATAATCCACCAATATGTGGTTGTTTCTTCAATTCTGTGTTTAATTGCTTAATTGTCTGGCCAGCAGTTAGGTTCTATTTACTATCTATGCTATGCTTGGAAAGCCGTGTTTAGATTAGAGAAGAATTGAAGAGAGCATGATCTTAACCCTTAGGGGGAGCGGATTTGTGGTTCGGATAGTAATATACCTAGTCACCGTGCTTAATTAAATATCGTGATCTTAATGCGTTCTTGATAGATTGATTTCATAGGAATATAGGCGTTAATCTATTGAGAATAGGTGAGTAGTACTTCGGGAGAAGGCTATGAGAGCATTTATCGATTAATTAGCAACCATGAGTGAATTATATGAAGGGGAAAGTTAATTAGAACACAATACGATTGGTGAATCGATCACAACCCTGGAATATTTGTCTCTATTGAATACACAACAATCAACTCGTTACTTGATAAT
>NW_017674443.1:0-27887 GCF_001879085.1 Nicotiana attenuata
GAATAATACTGAGAAAATACGAAGTCTGATAAAAACACTCCCAAAAGATCTGGGGTCACGAGTCTAGAGCCTCTAAAACAATCTGAATAACAATATCTGAACGGAAATACTCAAGTCTGGAAATGTATATATAAAATAAAACTGAAATAGGAAGAGTAGTCCGGTCCTGTGAACGTCAAGCAGCTACCTCAACAACTCTGATAAGCTCTGGGAAACAAAGACTGCTCAGCTAAGCCTCCGGTGCACCTGAATCTGCACACAAGGTGCAGGGAGTAGGGGTGAGTACTACCGACTCAGTGAGTAATAAGCATATAAAATGTCTGAAGATAAGAAATCCACGAAATGCCATAAAGCAAAGCTAAAACTAACAGTCCAACACCTAACTACGAACTAACAGCAAAACAACTTCAAATATATCAGTCAAATATAATGTAAGGATGCAATGCAATGCACATGACCGCTACGACGCGTAGCCCGATCCATTTAACGTCGGCGACGCTCACTGGGGGTGTGTACAGACTCCGGAGGGGCTCCTTCAGCCCAAGCGCAATATAATCATACCATTCGCTGCAGCGTGCAGCCCGATCCATACTCAGTCCACAACATGCATATGAGTCACGTAACAGATTCAATTAATTTCCCAATTTCCAATTTATTAAGAAGAATATACTTTAGATATTTAACTTCAGGAAAAGTGACTTAGCATTTCATAACAGTGATTAAACACTGGACTGAGATCAATGATTATACAAAGCATGCTATCACAATGACATTCATCCTCTAAGGATGCTACAGATCGGCACAAGGCCCCCAAACACGGCAATAAGCCCAGATATATTCAATACAGGGTGCGTATCAGTCGCCAATATAGAAACATTCTTGTCCGGGATGGACTAAGTCTCAATCCCCAGTGATAACCAATCCCTCACCTGCCATGGGGTGCGAGTCACGCCCTACAATAGCGTCACAATGTGATAAGCCGGGGTTTCAAACCCTCAGGCCATCATATACACCGACTACTCACCTCTATCCGGCCGTAGAATGGTCCGTAATGCCTTTTCCTTTCGTATCAACCTCCTCGCGCGTCGAATCTAGTCAAAATCACAACGAATACATAAATATGGGTTAAAGAAACATAACCCAATAAAAAATACTCGAAAAGTACTAAAATTCACGAAGTTGGTAAAACCCGAGCCCCGGGCCCACTTCTCGAAAAATTCCGAAAATCACACCAACGGATTCCTCGTCTCGCCACGAGTCCGTGCATATAAAGTTTACCAAAATCGGAGCTCGTTTGACCCTCCAAATTCCATTTTTACATCACAGCTTTCCAAGCCCTAGCTTGACCCGTTTTTGATGAAATTTCTACAATTTACATGGATTTCTACCATAGATTCGAATATTTAGGCCAAGGAACTTACCACCAAGTGATTCTCAGTCAAAACCCTCGAATTTCCTTGTTCAAAGCTCTTAAGAACGTCAACAATGGAGGAAAAATATGAAAGGGTCGCGGATGAAATATTATTTTAAAACCCTTCTGTCGCCCAGTACAGTTTTCGCTTCTGCGGTCCCGCTTTCGCTTATGCGGGACCGCTTCTGCGGCCACAATTCCGCTTTTGTGATCTTCACTTAGAAACCCGGACTTCGCTTATGCGACGCGAAGTCCGCTTCTGCGGTTCCCTCAAAACCGCTTCTGCGGTACAGTGTCCGCTTATGCGGACCCGCTGGTGCGAGCCACCTTCCGCTTCTGTGGAATTTCCCTAGCCGGCCAACGACCGCTTCAGCGACCACGTACCCGCTTCTGCGGTCCATTTCCGCAGAAGCGGAGACACCAGATGACAACAAAAATCCGACCTGCAATACACCTCAAAACTCTCGTTTAACCACCCGAATTCACCCGGAGGCCCTCGGGACCTCAACCAAATGCACAGATATGTTCTATTACTTCATTCAAACTTGCTCGTAACATGAAAACACTATCATAAACACCAAAATCATCGAATTACCACGGATTCAAGCCTAAGTTAAACTAAAACTTCCGAAACTTGCATTTGATCTAAAACCCGACCTAAACACCTCCGAATGATCTGAAACTTTGCACGCATATCAAAAATCACCTAACGGAGCTACTGCAACTCTCGGAATTCCATTCCGACCCTCGGATCAAAATCTCACCTACCATCCAGAATCCGCCAAAATCCAACCTTAGCCAATTCAAGCCTAATTCTACACCGGACCTCCAAATTAAATTCCGATTGCGCTCCTAAGTCACAAATCATCCCCGAAACTAGTCGAATCATCGGAAATTCATTCCGAGCCTTCTAACTCATAAGTCAACATTCGGTTGACTTTTCCAAACAATCCTTCTCATAAAGAGACTTATTGTCTCATTTCTAACCGAGCTCTGTCCGAATTACTTCAAATTCTCTAAACACATATAATAAAACATATAGAAGCAATAAATGGGGAAAACGGGGCGGTAACTCCCGTAACGACGGGTCGGGTCGTTACAGAGCACCTCAGGTATGGCACACTTCCTTGGTTCATGTCTTGTGTCATGGGCTACCAAAAGGCAAAATTCAATGGCCTTATCTACTGCTGAAGTAGAGTATGTTGTTGCTGCTTCATGTTGTGCTCAATTGCTGTGGATCAAACAACAATTATTGAACTTTGGAATTGATATGGTTGCATCCCTATTTTCTGTGATAACACTAGTGCTATTAGTATGACTAAGAATCCGGTTCATCATAAGAGAAATGAGCACATAGATGTTAGACACCATTTTTTTGAGGGACAACTATGAGAAAAGGCTTGCTCACTATGGAGTTTTGTGCTACTGACAAGCAAATTGCTGACATCTTCACAAAAGCCTTAGGTAGAGATCACTTTGAGAGGAACAAGGTGGAATTAGGGATGATTAACATCACCTAAAAGGACCAGTTCAAGGTTAAACGAGAAAAAAAATGAATGAAAAAAATTGAAAAAAATTTGGTTAAAAAGTCTGTAATTGTGTATAATTAGATTAAATCTTGCTCAGTCTCATACTTTCCATAGTATACTCTTGTGCCATGTGTTAAAATGACTCATTAATCTCTAATGATATTTTCTCTATTTTGGCAAATTTAGACTCACACGAGAATTATCAGTGAAGAACCTGGTTCATCAAGATAACACGGTATGTTTTCTACACTCTGCATAATTTGAAATAACTATATTTGGATCATGAGCAGAGTCCTACCAAATACCAAACTCCTTTTGGACTTATCCTTTACAAGTGAACCAATCCCTTTCAAAAGAGTCCCAACCAAACGGAAGTACCTAGATTCTAGGGATACACTCCAACGTCTCTTCAAAGCTGAATTTTAGTTTGAGTAAACTTCTAAGAGTCTAAAAAGTTGTAGTCACCCCATAAATTATTTCCCTGTATATTGATCAACTTTAGTGTATTCCTTACTTCATCTCTCTCAAGCCGTCAAAAACTCTTATTCTTTTTTCATATTTCAAACACAATCTAATTCTCTTCTCTTCCATACCCTAGCCCAGATATGTCAAACACCTCAGAAAATCCTTCATCACCACCACAGGAAACCACTTGCACACCTTCTACCACTCCTTCAATCACACCAATGTCTAAGAAAAGTAGAGTAAAGATGAGGACTTGTAAGATTGTCGCTGAAGGAGAGCAGATCAAGAAAATAAACAAGCAATTGAAAGCAGGTTGGGAAGAAGAATTCCAGAAATCTGAAGATTCATTTAAGTGTGCTACTAAGGGGGAAAAAAGTAGGTCTTCTGAAACTGAACATGTATCTTCTGATTCTAAAATTACTCTTGAGACAATTTCTGAAGTTTCTACAAATTTGGAGAATAGATTTGTACTGGTAGGATCTATAGAAGGTGTTGAGACTACAGAATCTGGAGAAGTTGGTGGTAAAAATAAAAAGGGAAAAGAAAAAGAGAGCAAGGGTGCTAGGAGTACTGTGAGGGGAATGGGTACAAGAGTGGTTGATTCTTCACCCACTCATGTTGGTCTAACAAAAGAAACTGGTGCAATGGTTGTTTGGGAGAGGAATTTACTGAAATAGAAGAGATTGTGAGCAAAACAGGGGGAAGTGGGTCTGGCGAAGCTGCTGAGGTGTTGGTTCAACTTGGGAAAAATATAGATGAACCTGTTCCATCTGAACAGGAAACCCTCTTGGACCTACTGATAGGGTTATCAATGGCACCAAAACTCATGCCATTACCTATGGTTTCATTCTCACAACTGTGCTTGCACATTTCAAGGTACAAGCAAAGATCATTTCGGGGTTAATACTCTGCTTGCTTGCGATTATGAAGTCAATGTCATTCCTAATGAACCTGGTTCATCTAAAAGGACACCTATCAATAGCAAGGTCAGAGCTCTATTACAGGAGAGTGAGGCAAAGGATGCTGAGATAACAAGGCTGGAGACACCATTGGTTGAGGTACAATCTGAGAGAGATGTTCTCAGAGCTGAACTTGCAAGGGAAAAGGAGAAGAATGATGGAATTCTTCAAGACATGCTGAAACTTCTCCAAGCAAATAACCCATCCCCTACCTCTTCCAAGCCTTAAATCCTAGCCTATTGTAGATCAACCAGTGACCCAGTACGGGACGTTTTGTTTCTTTTGCTCATGTCTTCAGTATTTTTATTTCTTCTTATGCTTTGTGGTAGAATCTTATCAATCATCAATGAAATTCACTGTTTTTGCTCTAACTGTTTGTTTATATTTCTTTGATGGTTAAAATTCTTAGCTTGATCTATGATGATTAATTCATGATTGCATTTGAAGTAGCCCCAGTGGCCATGAGTAAGTTTCAAAATCTGGTTATCTCACATTTTTTATGCAACTTTTCGATGATGCCAAAAGGGGGAAAAAGGTTGTGCTTTAAACAAGTGATGTTTACACTTTGAACAGTGATGTTTATAACCTAATATACCAGGTCCTTGATGATAAGTGATAAAAAGGAAGAATGTTTCTAACATTGTGTTGATGTTGAAGCTGAGTTCTGGTAGGGCCTAAGTGTATGAAAAGCACAGAGTTTGTCATCATCAAAAAGGAGGAATTTGTTGGCCCAAGTAAAGGTTAGTTTTGAAGACTGACAAAGGAACTCAGACATGAACCAGGTCCATCCAGTGGTCCATCCCTCAGGTGCACAAAAACGGGCAGATTCGAGCATGTGGGTTTCACGTGAAGGAGATAAGCTTAACTTGGTGTATTTAATATCTCCTGATCGAAAAGGTTGCATAATTGATAAGGAGAAAGAGTCCTTAATCAAAGAGAACACTATCCAAGATAGGGAATGAGTTAGAAGTTAAAATCAACTAGAACTCTTCCACCAAGGAAGAGTTGCATCAGAACTCTAGTTATTTCTTCATCTACTAACTCTATAAATTGCAGGATGTTCTTACATTAAAGTGTTGCACAAAAATGCAGAAGTTAAACGTGAATTGGGAGCAAAATAGCAAGGCTTTTTGCAAGCAGTTCGTGTGTGATTCAAGTGTGCAAACCAGAAGCTACATGAACCAGATTGAAGAACCGGCTCCATAAAGAATTTTATGTATCTTACTTTATTTCTAGTTCAATTGTAGTAGGTGTTTTAAAGTTGTATCTTTCCAGCTTTCATAGAAGCAATTGTATTAGGTACTTTGAGTATTCAAGTTAGAGCTAACTTAAAAGTGTCGCAACAGTTGAGGCTGTGTGCCACACGGGGATTAGAGTTTAATCCTTAGGTTTACAAAGAGTTTTGTAAATGCTGTTTTGGCTCAGTGATTTAGTGAAGTGTTGGGGAAAATCCTACTGAGTAGTAGGTCGTGGTTTTTTCACCTTTTGAGCCGGGTGTTTTCCATGTAAAATCTCTGTGTTCTTTATTTTATGTACTTTTAATTCCGCAAACAGTAGTAGAAAGTATACCTAGAAGAACCAGGTTCTTCTAGAGCGAAAATTGGGTACCACACAATTCACCCCCCCTCTTGTGTGGTATTGAAGTTTAGAACATCAATCTTCACCGGTTCAACCGGATGCTTAGCCGGGAGAGCTCCAAAACCCGACTGTAGAAGAGGTCCAAGCACTTTGGGTTGAGATGGATCTAGTAGATAATGCCAATTCCTGCTTTCCGGCACCCGTTGCTTTCTCTGATCCGAGGAGTTCGGACCCCGGGCCTCTTCTGCTTTCGGAAACTAAGCAAGAAATAATCAGTGTTACCCCTGCTACAGCTGTTTCTCATCCTTCCGTGCTAATAACTTCGCGCCCATTGACACTAGTCGCTCGTTTGCCACCAGCACCAACTGCATCTCCTCTACCGGTAATAGATGACCGAAAGGAAGGTCTTTGTCCTTCCCGGTCTCCCGACCATGGGAATTTGGGGCATAATTACTCAACCCCATCCCTAGACCCTCGAGGGGAGGAGAAACGTCACTCTTTCGATTTTGAAAAGGTGCCATCTTTTGTCCAAGCTGGTGGAGCTTGCGAATTATCTGAAGCCTTTGGCTTCGGAGAAAGATTGGAAGAAAATGCACTCCCTTTTCGGGGAATGCTTGTTAAATAATGCTACGCATAATGCAGCAGCAGTACCATACTTGTTCTCTTATCACTTCTTTCCTATTTATTTGCTGCAATGGGATTTCTAACCTTGATATCTCTTTTTTTACAGGCCAACTTTCTCGCTTTCGAAGGCCTACAGAGATTGATCCTTGATAAACAGGGGCTTGCTTTCGAGCGGGATCAATTGTTGGTCGAACGGAACCAACTTGCTGCTCGCCTCCCGGTTCTGGAGGCAAAAGCTGCTGAGATGGATGAGCTCGAGTATCGGTTGCAGCAGAGTGAGCAAGAGAAAATGGCCCACAACCAAGAAGCTGCTCAGTTGCACGAAAAGCTTCAAGAGGCCAAGACTAAGTGGGCCGAGCTCCAGTGATATTGTGCTTGTTGCTGCCAAGCATGAGTCTACCTTCTAGGAACAAATGAATAATTTGAAGGCAACCTTAAGCTCCAAGACCGAGGAGGACAATGCTGTCAAGAGAAGATGGCACGACTGGAGGAGAGGCTAAAGAGGCGGATGGACCAAAATCGGCTTCATTCGGCTACGAATGTTGAGTTCGATGTTCGCCTCGGTACCCTGAGATCCGAGAGAGGTGGCCTCCAGGCCGAAGTTGATAGACTTAAGGAAAAGCTCAAGGACCAAGAGGATCCTTCGTATTTGAGAAGACTTATGCAATATAACATATGAGGAGGAAGACCTTGGAAGAGGCCAATGTGGGCATTGCTAATATAACTTATTGCATTGCCTAGGCCCGAGAATTGGAGTTGTCTGCTCGAGAACTCCTTCCCACTCGGGCCCGCTGCAACTTAATCCTTGAGTACTGGTTATGAGTACTTGGGAACCGAATGGGAGATTGAAGAAGATAAGTATGAAGGCCAAGAACCGGTGGCTGATCCGCCTTCCTCCACAGGGGGAGACGTAGATCCCTCTCTCCCTTCAGGCTCCGGCGCAATGATGCTTAGTTTTTTTTCTTTTTTTTCTTTTGGTACTTGTAAGTATGTCAAACTTTTTACCGAGTTTGACACTTTGATGAATAAAGAATATTTTTGCTTAAGTGTTGTGCAAAATGCTTTCCTTTTATGTCTGATTAGTTAAAGCTTCAGGTATACTTTTGTCCGGTAGCTTTTGATCCCGGGCACAAATTCTTCCGGAATCAATCTTTTATTATGAGGGTTTCATAAGAGAGGGCCCTCTTATGTTTAAAGTGCTCTTGAAGAGGACTTCTCCTATTCATTCCGGCACAAGCATTTGAAATTTTGTTAGCTTTCAAATGATAAAATCAGCTCATCATTTAGAGAAAAATAAAAGAAAAATAAAAGGACTTTATTTTATTCCTTCAATCTTTAAAATTACACGAGCATTCATTTGGTAAAGTAAGAAACTGCGATTACATGTGTCTAACTTGTACGACTTATTTCTACGGGGCTGATCATGTAGTCCCTGGCCCTGATGAGACAGTATTGTTCCCGGTTCTAGCAGTCCTCGATTTTCGTGGCATTCATTGTTGCCGTATCTTATACTATTCCCCCCCCCAGTGTTCGAATGCGAAATATGCGAATTGGAACACTGGAGGTGTTTCTTCATTGGTGGAAATAACTCGTGAACGGTTAAATAGTCTTTGGTCTGATTGCAAACTTTGCTTTCCATCAGTGGTTGCCATTGAGCCAAAGATTATTTCACCATCGCATAGTGGTTTATCATTGATGTGGAGATTTCCATGCCTTTTCATTTAAAGGCCTTACTCTTACATATGACGCTCCCTTCGTAGTATGCTTTCTGTTGCTGCCTCATTAAAAACCTTGGCAGAATAACCGTATTGGGACAAAAACTAGTCAAAGGGAAAAAGAGTGTTGCACATACTTTCAGTGTGGTAGCATCCGTCATCAGTAGTACCTTTTGAGGTGAGTCACGCTCCAATTGGAAACTTGACTCCATCTCAATTCTCCAATTCGTATGATCCTTTACCGGTAACAGCTGAAACCCGATAAAGACCCTCCCATGTTGGACACAACTTTTCGGCATTGATTTCTCGAGTGTTATGAGTCACATTTCTCAGAACCAAATCTCCTAATTTTAGTGGAGGTTGGTCCTCCGATTATAATATCATTCCATCCTTTATTTTTGAGCCACCATCCTCACGTACGCCAAGTCCCTGTGTTCGTCTAGCAAGTTCAGCCTCACTAACAATGCTTTATTGTTTGCTTCTTCATTTGATCGGAAAAACCTTAGAGTTGGAGCCCCTACTTCCGCCAGTATCATAGCTTCCATACCATATACGAGAGAGAAAGGTGTTTCTCCCATGCTCGACTTTGTTATTTTTCGGTACGCCCATAGTAGACTCGGTAGCTCTTCGGGCCATTTGCCTTTAGCAGCTTCTAGCTTCTGTTTAAGGTTCTGGATAATCACTTTATTTGTTGATTCCACATGTACGTTAGCACTTGGATGGTACGTAGAAGATGTAATTCTCTTAATTTTCAAATCCTCCAAAAATTTGTGACTTTTGAGCCTACGAACTGCGACCCATTGTTACAAGAAATTTCCTTCGGTATTCTGAATTGGCAAATTATATGGTCCCATATGAAGTACATCACTTCACGTTCACTGATCTTTTGGTAAGGACCTGCTTCAACCTATTTAGAGAAGTAGTCAGTTAAAACTAAAAGAAATCTTACCTTTTTGGGGCTCGGTGGCAGAGGACCGACTATGCCCATTCCCCATTTATGAATGGCCATGGGGACAACAACGAATGTAAAAGTTATGCAGGTTGGTGCACCAATTGTGCATGGCGTTGACTTTTGTCGCATTTCTGTACTAATGCTGTTGCGTCCGCTTCCAAGGCTCCTAAACATCGGGCCAATGGTCC
The DNA here is from genome assembly GCF_001879085.1 of Nicotiana attenuata. Taxonomy (NCBI): domain Eukaryota; kingdom Viridiplantae; phylum Streptophyta; class Magnoliopsida; order Solanales; family Solanaceae; genus Nicotiana; species Nicotiana attenuata. Next base: position 9,422 of record NW_017674443.1, read on the forward strand.
TAGGTATGATCTTCTATATAATTTCCCATCCACGAGGCAGCAACAGGCTGCTTTGGTTCGTAATTCCCGGGATGCCTTCAGGTCTTCGGGTAATTTGCCATGCCGAAGATATTCGACGAACTTATTCCTCCAGTCCAAAACTAAATTGGTTGAGTTGACCTTGCAGTATCCGTCCACGTCCAATACCGAGTGCAGAAGTTGCACTACTGTACTCGGGTCAAATCCTTATCTCCGTTGATGATCCCAAATCAGCCAATGTGTCTACTTCCACAATTTCTTCTCTCGGAATGTGTACGATCGAGCATTCCCTGAATCGCTCAAGCAATGCTTGAACCTTATTCACATATTGCCGCAGGCGTTCTTCTTTTATGTCGAAAATCCCGTACACTTGGTTTACTACCAGCTGGGAATCAAATTTGATCCCGATGACTACGAAGCCAAGTCCCGGGGCCAATTAAAGTCCTGCAACCAAAGCCTAATACTCGGCTTCATTGTTAATTAATGGAATATCTGAATGGCTTGCCTCAAGGTTTCTCCCGAGGGTGTGACTAAAACTACCCTGAGGCCGGATCCTCTTACGTTAGAAGCTCCATCCATAAACAAGGTCCAAACTCCCCATGTTTTTTCTAACATCAACACTGATTGCAACCAAGGGCATTATTCCGGGACTGAAATCGTCCACAAAATCGGCCAAAACATGTGACTTGATCACAGTCCTGGGCTTGTACTCGATTTTGACTTTGCTAATTTCGACTGCCCATTTATTTAACCGGCTTGACAACTCAAGATTTTGAAGAACATTCCTCAAGGGAAAGGTAGTCACAACGACTATCGGGTGGCATTAAAAATAAGGCCTAAGCTTTCGAGAGGCGGCTACGAGAGCTAAAGTCAATTTTTCGAGGTGTGAATAGGGAGTCTCCACTCCCGATAATATTTTACGAATGTAATAAACAAGAAATTGCATACCTTCCTCTTCTCGGACCAAAATAGCACATACAACTACCTCCAAAATCACTAGATATATCAACAGCTATTTGCCTTCCCCCGGTTTTGATAGTAATAGGGGAGCTGGACAGGTACCTTTTTAAATTCTTCAGTGCCGGTTGGCATTCTGGAGTCCACTCGAAATTGCTCTTCTTTTTCAGAAGTGAGAAGAAACGATGCCATTTTTTCGAGGATCTTGAGATGAACTTGCTTAAAGCGGCCAACCTTCCGGTTAACCTCCGTACCTCCTTTACGTTAGTTAGCTGGTCTAAATGTCTTTGATTTTATCAGAACTTACCTTTATCCCCCTTTGCGGTACCAAGAACCCCAAGAACTTACCGGAACCAACCCCGAACGCGATCTTTCTGGGATAAGCTTCATGTTGCATTTCATCAGAATGTCAAAGTTCTTTTGGAGGCGCTTCAAACGATCTCCTGCATTCAAAGACTTGACTAACATGTTATCAATATATACTTCCATAGTTTTGCCTATTTATTTCTCAAACATTTTGTTAACGAGCCTTTGATAAGTGGCTCCGGCATTTTTAAGCCCAAATGGCATCACATTGTAATGCCAAAATTCATTATGAAAGAAGTTTTTTCTTGATCCTCCAGGTTCATCTTGATTTGATTGTACTCGGAGTAAGCATCAAGGAAACATATCAACTCATGCCCCACCGTGATAAGTGGAGATTTTAACCTATTGTTTGCTCTCTTTTACTTGCGTTTGGGCCTAAATGCATGAAAGTATTCCTGAAAACAAATGTAATTTGCTTGCTTGCAGGAATTGATCAAAATGAGCAAAAGGAGGCATAATTAACTCATAAAGGAGTCAAATCTGGACCAAAAACCAAGAATGGGCCAGGAGACCTGAAACGCGGACCGCACAAATATTGTGCGGCCGCGGAAGTCACAACACGGCCACGATCACAAACACGCGGTCCGCGAAGTGAAGAATGAGAGAGTACAATTTAGGCCAAATGTTGAGCAAGGTCCGCCAGAAATATGCGGCAGCGAAAGTCTCATCGCGTCCGCGGTTGGAATTATGTGGATCGCGGTGGATGAGATTCAGAGAGTTGACATTTCAAGCAAAAATAATGAGTGCGGTCCGCGCTGGAATTACGCGGCTACGAAAATCCACTACGAGGCCCGCAAAATAAACTTCATCCCAGATCCAGATGTTGAAAACGCGGACCGCGATCAGCATTACGCGTCCGCGAAACCTCCGCAGGGGTATTTTTTCTGGAAATTTCAGCTTAGTATAAATAGATCTTTTTAACATTTTTAGGTTAATTCTTATTTTTGCTGAGCACGTGAGACGGCGGAAATTCCATTTTGGGCAATTTTGTACTAGAATTAGCTTTCAACATTAGATTTTCATCTTTTAATCTAGTATTATGAATTTTATTTTATTTCATCTTTGATTTCTGCTATTTCCATGAGTAGCTAAACCCATAGCTAGGGTCGTGACCCAATCCTAGTATGGATATTTGATGGGTCTTGAATTTTAGGGCTTAAATGTGTATGGGTTAGTAGTATTTAGCCTAGTTCTTGCTAGAATTATTGAATTAGTGGTTGCAAACACTGATTCATGCCTTTATGACTTATTCTCTACTTGAGAAAGAGGGATTAAGTCTAGGAAAACTAGGCTAACAAGGAATTGCGGTGAACTCAAGAAATTGATAGCCCCAATTAAAGGGTTAAATCTAGAGATAGTAATACCCGACTTGAGCTAATATCACATGTATTGCATAGATACCCATTTGGACTTGAGAAAGCAAAATTTGGCAAAATCACTCAAACTACCTAGAGGTATAGAGTGAGTAACCGGGTGTGATAGTTATATTATGACCCCAATTAATTACATGATTGCCCTAGATTCTTGCTACCTATTAGATATTCACCTAGGTGGAAGTCACTACCCTAGTCCCTTTAAGCCCTTGAAAATCAACATAAAAAATATTGTACTTAGTTTTAAATATTGCATGCTATAGAATAGAAGTAGAAGTAGAAAACAAACCAAACATGTGTGGAAGAGTAATTAAGAGCAAAACCCACATCTAAACTCGAATATAAATCTAACTCCAAACAAATTAACTCCCTGTGGATTCGATCCCGACCTTGTTGGGTAAAACTGCATCGACCATCCTCGCTACTCAATAGTAGTGCAGGCCTGGAACCGATCAATTTTTGGTGCAGTCGCCGGGGAGTTAGACGATTTTAGCTATATATCTGAGTATTTGTGTGTTTTATTTTTCTTTCCTTCCATTTTTCTAATTTGTGTGTGAATTGCCTTTAGGTACAAAATGGCTCTTAACAATGAGGCCCTGGGGAATATGCCATTGGGGGAGGAGGTAGAGGATGATCATATGGATGAGATTCAACCCGAACCTCAAGCACAAAGGAGAGGCCCACTGCCTCATGATAATATTCCAAACCCTCCCCCAGCTCCTCCAAGGGCAGCACACCGGGTGTTGCCCAACGAAGGCTATGCAAGTGCAATAGTCCCGCCCCGGATTAGGGAGGGCAACTTTAAAATAACCAATGTCATGCTTATACTCTTGGAAAAGAGGGGTTTCTTCACTGGAGCTCCACAACAAAACGCCTACAAGCATCTCAAAGGTTTTGTTGATACGTGTTGGGTGAGCAAGCAAACTAATGTCTCCGCGGACGCATTGAGGTTGAGGCTTTTCCCATTTTCTCTAAGGGGGAAGGCTTTGGATTGTCTATAAAGGTTACCCAACCATTCCATCACCACTTGGGATGAGTTGGCCGAGAAGTTCATCGCAAAATTCTTTTCTCCGGGACATATGGCGATGCTAAGAGATGAGATCCTTTCTTTTAAACAAGAGCCAAATGAACTGCTTTATGAGATTTGGGAAAGGTATCGGACGATGGTTAAAGAATGTCCGAATAATGATATGACCGAAGCCATGATCCAACAAACATTCTACCGTGTTATCAACACTACAAACCAATGCATAGTTAACCAACTTGCCGGGGGAAACTTCATGAATACGCCATATGCTGATGCGTGTGAAATACTTGATGAGATGGCGGATACTTCTTCGGCGTGGCAAAGTCAAGCTAATGTGCCACAAGGTGATCCCAATATTATTCACCTACACAAGGAGCTCCATGACCACGGCCAAGCAATAGCCGAGTTGACTACTACCATGAACCAATTGGCCAAAGCTCAGTTGCAACAAGTTCAAGGTCCAAAACAAGTGAATGCCATGGAAGGGGTGAATATGATGGTCAACAAGAGGAGGCAACGAGGTCAACAAGTTCAAAGAATTCCAGATCAATTTGAGCAAAGTGGTAGTGGTTACAATCAAGATGATGTATATGATGATCAAAGTGAAGAGGTTCAATATGTGAACAATTACCAAGGTCAACAGGGAGACGCTCCGAATCAACAACAATGGAGATCACAAGGAAATTGGGGAAATCAAAGTCAACAAGGAAATTGGAATAGTGGCAACAACAACAACCAAAACAATTGGGGAACAACAATCCAAGTTGGGGTAACCAAGGAAACCAAGGCAATTGGGGTGGCAACAATAATAGTAATTGGGGAGGCAATAACAATCAAGGGGGTTGGAACAACAACAATCAAGGGAATCGGGGGTCGGGATTTCAAAGGCCCCCGATGTATCAATAACCAAACAACCCGCATCCATTTCCGTCACAAGGTCCTAGCTTGTCCAACAATGAGATGAGACATCTTGAATCTATGTTTGAGAAAATGATGAAGAAAAATACCGACTCCGATGCCCAATTGGCATCCCACAATACTTCTACCCGAAACTTGGAAGTCCAACTTGGCCATATTTCTCAAGCTTTGAATACTCGCCCTAAGGGGGCACTACCAAGTGACACGGTGGTGAACTCGAAGGGTGGGAACAATACAGGCCATACTATTGTGGTGATTACTTGAAGTGGTAGAGGTGGAGTTGCTACCTCTAAGCCAAGAAAGGTTGTGAGTGATGATGTGTTGGTGCAAGGTGATGATTAGCCAAGCAATGATGTGCAAGTGAGTGATGAGAATGTGAATGATGAAGTGAGGATAGACATTGATGACAACATGGAGGAGACACAAAATGATGTGAGCCCGTCTAGGGAACACGTGATAGACATACCGAAAATGGTAGTTCCCAAAGCCAAGGCTCCTTTGCCAAGGCCTCCTCCACCATATCCTCAAAGGCTTGCAAAACAAAACAATGAGAACCAGTTCAAGAAATTTATTGATATGATGAAAAGTTTGTCCATAAATGTGTCTTTGGTTGAAGCTCTAGAGCAAATTCCGGGATTTGCCAAGTTCATGAAGGACTTGGTAACAAAGAAGAGATCAATGAACTGTGAAACAATCAAAATGGCACATCAAGTGAGTGCTATTGTGCACTCCATGGATCCAAAGTTAGATGGCCCCGGTGCCTTTACAATCCCATGCACTATTGGTAGTGCCGATTTCGCCAAAGCTTTGTGTGACTTGGGGGCAAGCATTAACTTGATGCCATATTTTGTGTTCAAGACATTGGGGATTGGGAAGCCAAGGCCCACATCCATGAGGCTGTTAATGGCGGACAGGACAATGAAGAGGCCATTGGGGATAATTGATGATGTGCTAGTTCGGGTCGAGAACTTCATACTTCCCACGAATTTGTGATACTTGACTGTGAGGTTGACTATGAGGTGCCGATCATATTGGGGAGGCCTTTCCTAGCTACAGGGAAGGCCTTAGTTGATGTGGAAGCAGGGGAGCTCACCTTCCGGGTGGGCGATGAAAAAGTTGTGTTCCATGTTTGCAAGTCAATGAGGCAGCCTAAAAGCAATGAAGTATGTTCGTTTGTGGATTTTGTGACCGAGGTGATTGTTGAAGACACAAGTGCTGTGATTAATGTGGAAGACCCTCTGGAAGCTGTGTTGTTAAATCATGATGTGAATGAGGATGAAGGCTTGGTGGAATATGTCAATGCTTTTCAAGGAATGGGTTCATATACATATGAGCCCCGGAAACTTCCTGGATCTAGACCGAGACTCCACACAAAGCCCTCAATCGAGGAGCCTCCCATATTGGAGTTGAAGCCTTTGCCTTCACACCTCATGTATGAGTTCTTAGGCCCTTGTTCCACTTTACCTGTTATTCTTTCCTCGTGCTTAACTAACGTGCAGGTAGATGCCACCCTTGCGATGCTCCAAAGGAGGAAGAAGGCAATAGGTTGGACATTGGCGGATATTCGGGGTATAAGCCCCGCCTTTTGCATGCACACAATCATATTGGAGGAGGACACCAAACCCTCCATGGAACATCAAAGAAGGTTGAATGAAGCCATGTAAGAGGTTGTCAAGAAAGAGGTCATCAAGTGGTTGGATGCTGGGGTTGTCTACCCCATTTCTGATAGTTCATGGACTTCACCGGTACAATGTGTCCCAAAGAAGGGGGGCATGAATGTGATTACAAATGACAACAATGAGTTGATCCCAATAAGAACTGTCACCGGTTGGAGGGTATGCATGGATTATAGATAGCTCAACAAAGTGACTCGGAAAGACCATTTTATGCTTCCATTTCTTGATCAAATGTTGGATAGGTTAGCCGGACGTGCTTATTATTGCTTCTTGGATGGGTATTCTGGGTATAACCAGATTCTTATTTGCACCTGAAGACCAAGAGGAGAGCACCTTCACTTGTTTGTATGGCACATTTGCATTCTCAAGGATGTCGTTTGGTCTATGTAATGCACCAGCTACTTTTCAGCGGTGTATGATGACAATATTCACGGATATGGTGGAGGACTTCCTCGACGTTTTCATGGATGATTTCTCTATTGTGGGGGTTTCTTTGGAGGAGTGTTTGGGTAATCTTGATAAAGTCTTGGCACGTTGTGAAGAGACTAACTTGGTGCTTAATTGGGAGAAGTGTCACTTTATGGTTGAGGAGGGCATTGTCCTCGGCCATAAGATCTCCAAGAATGGTATTGAAGTGGATAAACCAAAAATTGATGTGATATCAAAACTCCCTCCTCCTACTTCCGTCAAAGGAGTGAGGAGCTTTCTAGGGCATGTGGGGTTTTACCGTCGGTTCATCAAGGATTTCTCAAAGGTGGTGAACCCCTTGTGCAAGTTGTTGGAAAAAGATGCAAAATTTGTGTTCAATGATGATTTCATGAAAGCTTTTGAGCTACTCAAGTATAGGTTGACTACCACTCCCTTCATTATCGCACCAAATTGGAGCTTACCATTTGAGCTCATGTGTGATGCTAGCGATGTGGCGGTAGGAGCGGTATTGGGGCAACGAATCAACAAGATATTCCATCCGGTCTGCTATGCTAGTAAGACCATGAATGACGCCCAAGTCAACTATACGGTGACTGAGAAAGAACTCTTAGCCATTGTCTTTGCTATGGAAAAGTTCCGCCTGTACTTCATGGGTACCGAATGATTGTTCACACCGATCACGCGGCGCTTCGCTATTTGATGAGTAAAAAGGACTCAAAGGCTAGATTGATGAGGTGGTTACTTCTTCTACAAGAGTTTTATCTTGAAATCGTCGACCGAAAAGGGAGTGAGAATCAAGTGGCGAACCACTTGTCCCGTTTGGAAGAGGTGGGGAGGCCCCATGATGGCCTTGAAATCAATGATTCGTTTCCGGATGAACAACTCCTTTCCATGTCCTTGCCCGGGATGCCTTGGTTTGCTGATGTGGCTAACTATCTTGTGAGCGGACCCGAATGAGTTCTCTTCAAACCAAATGAAAGCTCAAACGGGACTGCTTGGATTATTATTGGGACGAGCCATTTCTTTTCAGAATTTGCACGGATGGTGTTATCCGAAGATTTGTTCCAGAGGAAGAGCAATTGGGTATTCTTGAAGCTTGTCATTCTTCGTACTATATTGGTCACCATGGTGGGGCGATAACTGCTACAAAGGTCCTAAGCTGCGGTTTTTATTGGCCTACCTTGTACAAAGATGCTAGCGAACTTGTTAAGCGGTGTGATGATTGCCAAAGAGCCGCTGGGATTTCCAAGAAGAATGAGAGGCCTCTCACCATCATCCTTGAGATTAATATTTTGATGTATGGGGCATCGACTTTATGGGTCCATTTGTGAGTTCATGTGGGAACACCTATATTCTTGTTGCTGTGGATTACGTTTCCAAATGGGTTGAAGTTGTGGCTTTGCCCAACAATAAAGCACGGAGTGTGGTGGCTTTCTTGAAGAAAAACATATTCACAAGGTTCGGCACCCCAAGGGCCATTATCAGTGATGGGGCTTCTCACTTTTGTAACAAAGCCTTTGACACTTTACTCTCCAATTATGGTGTCACTCACAATGTGTCAACTCCCTATCACCCCCAGGCAAGTGGATAGGTTGAGGTCTCTAACAGGGAGATCAAGAGTAATCTATCCAAGACTGTCAATGCATACCAGACTGATTGGTCAAGGAAACTTGACAATGCTTTATGGGCCTATAGAACATCTTACAAGACTCCAATTGGTGTGTCTCACCTCCCGGTGGAATTAGAGAATAAGTCCATGTGGGCGTTGAAGAAGTTGAACCTAGAGTGGGATGTAGCTGCCAATCTTCGGGTGGAGCAATTGAATGTACTTGATGATTTCCGGTTCCATTCTTACTCCAGTTCGTCCTTGTACAAGGACAAGATGAAGTACCTTCATGATAAGTATATTCAAAACAAAGAATTCCAAGAAGGTGACCTTGTTCTCTTTTTCAACTCGCGGTTACGGATGTTTCCGGGAAAGCTAAAGTCAAAATGCAGCGGTCCCTTTGAAGTGGTGCATGTAACTCCTTTTGGTGCTCTAGATTTGAAAAACAAGAATGGTGAGATCTTTAGTCAATGGGCATCGAGTGAAGCACTGATGATGGCCACGTTGTGGCATTGATCCATTTCAAGTGAATAATGGTAACATGCGTCATGCTGCGACGTTAAAATAGGCGCTTCTTGGGAGGCAACCTATGTATTTTTCTTTCTTTTGATTTTCTTCTTAGATTAGACATTGTTTTGGACTAACTGGTTGTGAAGTGTGAGTAGGAATTGGTTATGCAGTACAGGAAATTGAAAACGGAGAAAGTATGCTGAGTGACAAAAGTTCACGGACCTCGCCCAAAATTCCGCGGATCGCGTGAGCACTTCGCGGCCGCACAACTTTGACGCGGACCGCACAACTGGTTTATGGAAAATGACAACTCTATGAAGTTGGCCTCTCAAAGTCCCTTCAATTTCGGCAGCCGCGTTCACATTTTCACGGACCATGTAAATTTGGCGGCAGCGGTCAATATTTCGTGGACCACAGCATTGTATTTGAAGCATCTCTTCAAAAAGGTAACGAGTGCGGACCGCGATAAAATTTGGCGGCCGTACTCCGGTGAGTCAGTCGGTCCCCTGGATCTTAGTATAAATAGAGGTTCTTGAAAATTTGTACACTTTACGAACCATAAGTGTTCACACACACCTAAAGCACAGTGCACTCATTCTTGCTCCCATTCTCATCTCACTCACTTCAAGTGTAGATTTCCCAAATTATACAACTGGTATGTTCAATTCACTGGTTTGATTTTATATTTTTTCTTTTCTTTTCTATTTGTTTTAATTTTCCTTTTTAGTTAGGATTGAATGCATGCCCTAATGACAAATTAAGGACTCATTGTTGCCTAAATACATGTGGGTAGTGTTTGCATACCTAATGGGGGTTGGGGTTAGTAACTTTGAAAGTTTAATTGCTGTAATTTGTATAATTAGTGAAAACCCTAGTTAATGGTGTTCTTCAGTGCCAATTTTAATAGATTTTCGTGGTCGCGGTCACTTTTCTGCGGTCCGCGATAGGGTATGCGGCTGCGTCCAAAACTTCGTGGTCCGCGATACCTAACTCAGAGTTGCTCAGCCATCGTGACCACGGTCACTTTTTTGCAGTCCGCGGTTGGACCTTCACGGCCGCTTCTATGTTTTTGCGGTCCGCGCTTCTAAACTTTAGAGAGTCTATCAATTGCTTCCACGATCGCATTTACTTTTACGCGATCTGCGATGGGTAATTCGCGGCCGCGTTCCTTTTTTTGCAGTCCGCATTTTATCAAGTTCAAAGAGTCAGTAGTCTGAGCCTGACCTCTTCACGATCGCGTTCACTTTTACGCGGTCCGCTGTGGGAATTTCGCGGCCGCGTTCACTTTTACGCGGTCCGCAGTGCCCTGTTCTGAGAAGTAGTGTTGCATTTCATTTGTACTGTTTTAACACATGCTTGAAGCCCTTTTTCTGACTATATTTCACTGCTTGTATGTGCAGATAACGGTCCGCTCCATAGGTAGAGGTGATACATCTAAAGGGAGGGCAGAACCCTCCCGAGGCAGGGGTAAAGGAAAGACTTAGTTACCCTTAGCAGTGCAAAAGTCGATCGGCAAGTTAAGAGCCTCCATCAAAGCTGCGGACCATTCTAACACCAGTGAATATGTCCCTTCCCGGGAAGTTTCGGAAGGAGACTCTATGCCAACAGATGTCCCCACACAATTCCAGGGGAGACTTCATCTAGTTGATGAACTTACCTCCTCTTCTGAGTCGTCTGATGGCTTAGAGGAAGGTAGTGAGGCTTCGGCACCATCTTCCCCACCTGCTACAACTTCGGCCTCACCAGCTGCCCCTATTACTATTGATGATGATGACGAGGTCCCGGATGACGGGAGAATGGGTGAAACCAATATGGGTGGTTTGGCCAGGTCCAGAAAGCCCGAGGTGTGGGATGATAGATTTATGAGTGAGAAAGCCTATCTGAAGTTACAGGAATTGTGGCCCCAAAGGTCGCTCACCCTTGAGCGAGAGATCATAGAGAGAGATCTCCTTTCTCACAATCCAAATGTCAAGAGGCAGTTTGAGGAGAGAAAAGGGTGGAAGTTCTTCACCAGCAAAGTGCCAGATGCAAATGAGTACCGTGTCAAAGAGTTCTACGCCAATGTTGCCCACATCAAAAAGGGCACCACTATGACAAAGGTCCAGAATTTGAAGATCTGGTTTGATGGCCACACTTTGAATGAATATGCCGGCTTTGAGGATGTGGAAGCCGTGCAATACTTGGAGAAGCTGGCCCTAGATGAAGCAGCCCGTCCATGGCTAGCAGAGGTATTAAACATTCCAGGGACGACACCGGCATGGCTCACAGCTGGAGTCGCAATAGCCAGAAATACCCTCAACTTTGAAGCCAAAGGGTGGTCCACATTTGTGTGCAGGCTGGACCCGTGTCAGCATGATAATGTCCTCCCACTCACCCGGGAAATCTTAATAGCCTCCATCATGGTGGGGTATCCTATCAATGTGGGGAACCTCATGTACTACCACATCACCAAGGTAGTTGGAAAGGAAGAAAGATCCTACCCCTACCCCAACTTCCTCACCATGTATTTCGAGGACCAAGAGGTTGAGAAAAAGCACTATGACACAAAGGTGAAGCCAAAGAAGCCTTTCTACTGGTATAGCCTCCAAGTACCAGGAAACCCTAAAGCAAAAGGTAAAGCCGCTATCTCTACTGGCCAGTCTGAAGAGCCAAGGGTAGTGGCCACCGGGTCAGAGCCTTCCACAACAGCGGAATGTTCAGCTGCCATGCCGCCTCCTTCATTTGGGCCATCCATCACAGTGCCATTATCTGTGCCCTCATCTTACACTTACCCTCAGACTGCACTGCGGGTTTCTCAAACATTATCCATCATTAACAACTGGATTCAGGCAGCTACATCAAAGCTGTCTGTCTTATCTAGTGCAGTAGCAGCACAGTCAGCCCCAACACAACTTCAGGTTCCTCCATCAGTGGAGGATTCATTGAAGGAGCTTTTGGACAACCAAAAGAAGCTCTTGTACAACCAGAAGAAAATACTGGACACTTTGGATATACATGGAAAGGTTATAAAGGATCTGGGCAAGCAACTGAAGAAGATGAAGAAGACACAGGCCTCAAAGAAATCAGTGGAGCTGCTGACAGAGGAGGTAAAGAAGTTTGCATCTGCTGGAGACCTCCCATTGGACTTGCTCATGGAAGGGCAAGCACAGGCAGCACAGTTAGCAGAGCATGAATCACCAGCAGCTGGCCAGGCTGAGGAGTCGGCTGCCACTACACATAATGCTGAGGAGATGATTCAGATGCTCCGCAACCCCGTGGTCCCCCAGTCAGAGGATTTGGAGATCCAGTTAGAGGATCCGGAGGGAGCTGATGATACTATGCAGTCTGAGGGCCCCATTATGTGCCTGACCCGATGCAGACATAGACCACATAGGGATTTTTCTTTACTCTCTAATCCTTTCCCTGATCTTATTTTGATATTAGCATTGAGGACAATGCTATCTTTTATTTGGGTGGAGTGGGGTAGGGTGGTGGTCTATTTTGATTTGGTGATGATTTGATGACATTGGTATGTAATAACTATGATACTATTTTTCTTTATCTTTACTTCTCTTTATTTTCACTTTTGGTATGTATATATTCGTTATTTTTACTTTTGGAATGTATATATTCATTACTTTCACATTTGGTATGTATATATTTTTACCATTTGATGTATATATTCATTTTCATTTATATATATATTCGCTTTACTTCAAGTTTGTATATATTCAGTTTGATTTCCATAGTTTACTTCATAACTTCTTTCCTAATTTTACTTCATAGCTTCTTATTTCCTTTTTAAGTTGTTAAGCTTCTTTTTTATATTTTATGTGAACAATAAGCCTTTGGTTTTCTTAATGCCACGGTTCTTTCCAAAGGTGGATATTGTATGAACCGGGTGGCTCTTCCCGATGATGGATGGCGTGACAACCTTCTTAAGGTCATTTTCTTTATGTTTTGGTGTATATAGTAGTAATGAATAAAAGTGTCTCAAGCAGGCTTCACTTGGGCCTAGCATATTTACCTTCAACCTTATGGTTAGAAACAAGTTGATTGGCAAAGAATAGTTCTAGTTGTCACCTTTAGACTCTTGTGTTGACTAAACAATCATCGAGTAGCTTCTTGGAGCCATTTGTCATGCTCAATCTTGACTAGGTTTGTTGTGAGCCCTTGACTCTGTCCTCTTTAACAATCCATTAGCTTGTGAGGTGAGGTATTGAATTGCAAGTCCAAGTTTCGTGCCAGCAAGTCTAGAACTTGCCCTCAATGTTTGTCTAGGAAAAATTCTATGTGTAGCTCGACTTGAGAAATGATTGTAGGCTCTCCTTGACCCAATTTGAAACTTGAAAGCTTTCGTAGCCTACCAATATGATATCCCTAGTCAACCCTTTTGAGCCGAAGCCCTTTTTCTTTCAATAACCACGTTACAAGCCTTTATCCGTTCTATGATGACCCTCTCTTGGCACCCGATCCTTCCTTAACATTCACAATTGGCAAAAGCATAAGTTAGGGGGTGTAACGACCCGACCGGTCGTTTCATGAGTTACTGCTCCATTGCCTCCATTTTTGCTTCTTTATGCTTTGTTCATCTGTTTTATATGGTATCGGGTTAGTCGGTTCGAATCCAGAATGGTTTTGGAAAGGGTTTGAGACACTTAGTCTCTTAAGTTGGTCTTATAGTTGGAAAAGTCAACCGGTAGTTGACTTGTGAGCAAACAATCTCGGAATTTTCTTTTTATGATTCGGATAGCTTCGTGAGGTGATTTGGGACATACGAGCGTGATCGGAATGTGTTTTGGAGGTCCGGAGTAGATTTAGGCTTGAATTGGCGAAATTGGAATTTTGACATTTTCCAGTTGGTAGCGGAGATTTTGATATAGGGGTTGGAATGGAATTCTGGAAGTTTTAGTAGGGCTGTTGTGTCATATGTGATGTGTGTGCAAAATTTCAGGTCATTCGGACGAGGTTTGTAGATTTTTTGATCAAAGGCGGAATTCGGAAGTTTTTGGAATCCTTAGGCTTGAATCCGAGGGTGATTTGGTGTTCCGGCGTTGTTTTGAGTGTTCCGGGGGGTTGGCACAAGTTTGAATAGTGTTATGTGACTTGTTGGCATGTTTGGTTGAGGTCCTGAGGGCCTCGGGATGGATTTGGATGGTTGACGGGGAGTTTGGAGTTTTGGTGCAGCTGCAGAATTTTTTTTGCTTCTATTGTTTCCGCACCTGCGGATTGGGGACCCAGGTGCGACGCCGCAGATGCGTTTTTAAGGACCGCAGATGGGACCAAGAGGAAAAGTACTGGAGCCGCAGATGCGGAGCTTTGGGCGCACCTGCGATAGCGCAGGTGCGGGTGTTTGAGCGCATGTGCGAGATAGGGGGATAAGTGACTTTTTGCAGGTGCGCACCTGGGACCGCAGGTGCGAGTCTGCAGGTGCGATGATTGTGACCGCATATGCGGTATTTCTGGGCCAGAACATATATATTTGACCCTTCGCGATTTTGAGTGGTTTTCACCATATTTCATTCGGGAGAAAGCTTTGGAGAGCAAATTGAAGAGGGAATTCGAGAGGGTTTCGTGGAGGTAAGGTTTTTGGACCCTAAACTTGTTTCTATGATGATTTTTAACATTGTAAGCTTGAAATCTATGGAAAATAAGTAGCAAAATTAGGGGTTTAGGGCTTGGGAATTGGAGACCTAAATTTAGGGATTTGAGGAGCCATTTGTAGTTGGATTTTGGTATATTTGGCATGTATGAACTCGTGGGAGGATAAGGATTCCATTAACGTTAATTTTGTCAGATTTCGAGACATGGGCCCGGGGGTCTGGTTTGGCCACTTTCGGGTTTCTTGATGCAATTTGATTATTTTCGCATGGGCTTCATCCCCTTGGCATATTCTAATGTTATGATTCTGATTTTGGGTAGATTCGACGCGAGTTGAGGCCGATACGAGAGGCAAAGGAATCGCGGGCTAGAGTTTGGACCGGATTGAGGTAAGTAGTGATCGTAAATGTTGTCCTGAGGGTATGAAACCCCGGATTTCACATCGTTGTGCTATTTTGAGGTGACGCACACGCTAGGTGACGAGCGTGGGGTCGTACACCATTAGGGATTGTGACTTGGTCCGTCCCATACGAGTATTAAGTCACGTATTTACTTGGAAACTATTTGATATTGTTATATTTTGGAAAGTATTATCGTGTTTGGGGCTAAATGCCGTGTCTAGGCCTTGTGCCGATTGTTTGGACCCTTTGGGGCTTTTATTACTGATTTCCTCACTGTTTTCGGTTTGATGTTTACACTCAGTCATGCTATGTTCTTATTGTTTTCATAACTCGGTTTTATTCACTCCTTCTAATGTCATAAATGATATTTCGAGTCGAGTGCTTGTTTTACTGTCAGCTCGAGGGGCTTGAGTGAGTTTTGACTGAGTGAGGCCGAGGGCCTGTGTTGTGAGGATGTTATGTGATCGGGGTGCACGCCGCAACATGTGGTACTGATTAGTGATATATGGGAGGCCGAGGGCCGGTTTTATTATGCCACGAGGTGACTTGAGATTGTTATGAGGCCGAGGGCCTGTTTGGTTATGCCACGAGATGGCTTGTTATAACGCTTGGGCTGTAGGAGCCCCTCCCGGAGTCTGTACACCCCCAGTGAGCGCGGGTACCTAGTGTGAGATGTGATATTGCCCGAGGGGCTGTTGTTGTTTCATGTTATTGCCCGAGGGGCTGGTTCTATTGATATTTTTCCCGAGGGGCTGTTTTACATTTCTATGCTTTTACTCACTACTTTCATCACTTGTTTGAAAGTATTGAAAAGTGTTTTAAAAGGTTTTACTAAATTGATATGTCCTTACGAGTTTTTTACTGCTTTACTACATTGTTCCGGACTTACACTGTTTTGCTATAGCATTATGCTGTGGTTTACGTGTTTTTCTTACTACTCAGCTGCTTTTACTTTTATTACATACTGAGTTGGCATACTCACAGTACTCCCTGCACCTTGTGTGCAGATCCAGGAGTCTCGGGTTACGCTAGCGAGTGCTGATTTGTCTTCCAGCTGGCTTTCGGTGTTGACTAGGTAGCTGCTTGGCGTTCACAGCCCAGTGCTTCTCCTTCATATCTTTATTTTGCTTTGTATTAATTTGTTTCAGACTATGTTGTCTTTTCGTATTACTAGACGAGTTGTAGTTGCTCATGACTGGTGACACCCCGATGTCGGGCTGTGTTTTGTTTCCGCACTGTTCTATTCTACCTTATATTTTGGGATTTTAGCTTATTAATGACTTTTAAATAACTTATTATAATCTTTGGATTGGTTTTGGGGTTTGTGTCGGCTGGCCTAGTTTCACGATAGGCGCCATTACGACCGGGTCTGTTTTTGGGTCGTGAAAAGTTGGTATTAGAGCCTAGGTTACATAGGTCTCACGAGTCATGAGCAGGTTTAGTAGAGTCTCGCGGATCGTTACGGAGACGTCTGTATTTATCCTCGGGAGGCTGCAGAACCTTTAGGAAAACTTCATATTCTTGAATTCCTATCGTGCGAATCTGTTGATTCTGGTACTAAACTTCTGTCATTCTATTCTCTCACAGATGGTGAGGACACGCGCTACCGGTCAGGATGGACGACTACCAGTACCACTATCTGGGGCCACTAGAGGCCGTGGACGCGGTCGAGGTCGTCGTAGGGGCAAGGGTGTGGCCCACACAGCAGCTAGGGCAGCACCTGCAGATCCACCGGTAGCCCCAGTTCAGGATCAGGTCCCAGTTGTGGACGCTCCAGCAGCACCAGCTCAGGCACCGGCTGTGCTTATTGTCATTCTGGGTCTTCAGGAGACCCTGGCTCAGATCTTGACCGTGTGCACTAGTCTTGCTCAAGCGGTCGCAGTTTTTACTATCGCAACCACTTCTCAGGCCGGGGGAGGCACTCAGACTCCCGCCGCCCGCACACTCGAGCAGGTTGTTCAGGGATTGCAGACACCGGAGGCACCACCAGCCCAGCCGGTAGCACCTACTCAGGGTTATGTAGCTCCGGTTATGCCAGAGGATGAGTAGCGCAGATCAGAGAGGTTTGGCAGACTTCAGCCTCCAACTTTCAGTGGTGCAGAGGGTGAGGATGCCCAGGGTTTCTTGGACAGGTGCTAGAGGATTCTTTGCACCGCGGGTATTCTGGAGACCAGCGGGGTCGCTTTTACTACTTTTCAGTTTACCGTAGATGCCTTCACTTGGTGGGAGGCTTATGAGAGGCGTAGGCCTGTTGGTGCGGCGCCCCTTACCTGGCAGCAGTTCTTCTGTTCTCTTTTTGGAGAAGTATGTGCCACAGTCCCGCAGGAAGGAGCTGCGCAGGTAGTTCGAGCAGTTGTGAAAGGGAGATATGATAGTGACATAGTATGAGATGAGGTTCTCAGAGTTAGCTCGTCATGCTATTTGGTTGGTTTCTACGGATAGAGAGAGGATCAGGAGGTTCGTTGATGGCCTCACCTACCAGCTTCGAATTCTCATGACCAGGAGAGGGTGTCAGGTGCTACTTTCGAGGAGGTTGTTGATATTTCTCGCAAGATTGAGTTAGTTCGTCGCCAGGAGCGAGAGGAGAGGGAGGCCAAGAGGCCTCAAGGATCTGGTAGTTTTGGGGGTTCTCCTTCGAGAGGTCAGTTTCAGCATCGCAGAGGCCGCCCATTCAGGCATGCTCAGTCAGCTCGCCCAGGTTATCGTGGGGCATCATCGGGCCATGGTTCCTAGAGTTCTCAGCAGGGTCATTCCGCACTTAGTGCCCTTCCAGCCCAGAGTTCATCCCGTGCTCCATCAGTTCAAGGCTCTTCTATGCCAGGTGCATCTGCTAGTCATTCCGGTGCTAGAGGTTCCCTTCAGTCCCCGTCTCCAGCACCAGGGAGTTGTTATGATTGTGGAGAGTTGGGGCACATGTGGCGGCAGTGTCCTCGTCGTCTTGGGGGTTCATCTCAGCAGAGGAGTCAGCCATCGACTTCAGCACCAGTTACTTCACCACCCACCCACCCAGCTAGGGGTGGAGGACAGTCATCTAGGGGTCGCTCAAGAGGGGGAGGTCGATCAGGTTGTGGTCAGGCCCGTTTCGATGCTCTCCTAGCTAGACCTAATGCTATTGCTTCATATGCGGTGATTATAGGTATTGTCTCAGTCTGCCACAGAGATGCCTCTGTGTTATTTGATCCTGATTCCACTTTTTCTTATGAGTTATCATATTTTGCTCACTATTTGGATATGCCCCATGAGTCTCTTGCTTTGTCTGTCTGTGTATCTACTCCGGCGGGCGATGCTATTATTGTAGACCGTGTGTACCGGTCGTGTGTGGTGACCATTGGGGGTCTGGAGACCCGAGTGGATCTTTTGTTACTCTGTATGGTGGATTTCGATGTGATTTTAGGCATGGATTGGTTATCCCCGTGCCGTGCTATTCTGGACTGTCACTCTAAGACAGTGACGTTGGCTATATTGGGTGTGCCACGGATTGAGTGGCGAGGTTCGACTGATTTTGCCTCTAGTAGGGTGATTTCGTTCTTGAAGGACCAGCAAATGGTTGGGAAAGGTTGTCTTTCATACTTAGCGTTTGTGAGGGATGTCAGTGCAGAGACTCC
>NW_017674443.1:27904-50990 GCF_001879085.1 Nicotiana attenuata
CATGCAGTTTAACAAGGTTACAATTAAGAACAAGTATCCTTTGCCTCGCATTGATGATTTGTTTGACCAGCTTCAGGGAGAGAGGGTGTTCTCCAAGATTGATCTCTGTTTAGGGTATCACCAACTGAAGATCAGGGACTCGGATATTCTTAAGACAGCTTTCAGGACCCGATATGGTCACTATGAGTTCCTTGTGATGTCTTTTGGGCTGACCAATGCCCCAGCAGCGTTCATGCATTTGATGAACAGCGTGTTCCGGCCGTATCTCGACTCGTTTGTCATAGTTTTCACTGATGATATTCTGGTGTATTCGTGTAGTTAGGAGGAGCATGCGGAGCATTTGAGAGTGGTATTGTGGCAGTTGAGGGAGGAGAAACTTTATGCAAAGTTCTCCAAGTGTGAGTTCTAGCTCAATTTAGTGGCTTTCTTGGGGCACGTGGTGTCCAGTGAAGGTATTCAGGTTGATCCGTAGAAGATAGAGGTGGTTTAGAGTTGGACCAGGCCGTCCTTAGCCACAGAGATTCACAATTTTCTTGGTTTGGCGGGTTATTACCGTCGGTTCGTTCAGGGATTTTCATCTATTGCATCACCCTTGACCAAGTTGACTCAGAAGGGTGCTCCATTCCAGTGTTCGGATGAGTGTGAGGTGAGCTTTCAGAAGCTCAAGACTGCCTTGACCACGACTCCAGTGTTAGTTTTGCCATCAGCCTCAGGTTCATATACAGTGTATTGTGATGCTTCGAGAGTGGGTATTGGGTGTGTGTTGATGCATGAGGGTAGAGTTATTGCTTATGCTTCTCGTCAGTTGAAGCCCCACAAGAAGAACATCCCTGTTCATGATTTAGAGTTGGCTGCCATTGTTCATGCGTTGAAGATTTGGAGGCATTACTTGTATGGTGTGTCTTGTGAGGTGTTTACTGATCATCGTAGCCTCCAGCACATGTTCAAACAGAAGGATCTCAATTTGAGGCAGCGGAGATGGTTGGAGCTGCTAAAGGACTATGATATTACTATATTGTACCATCCGGGGAAGGCCAATGTAGTGGCCGATGCTTTGAGCTGGAAGGCGGTGAGTATGGGAAGTCTTGTGTTTATTCCTGTTGGGGAGAGACCTCTTGCAGTTGATTTTTAGGCCTTGGCCAATCGGTTCGTAAGGTTGGATATTTTGGAGCCCAGTCGGGTATTGTCTTGTGTGATTTCTCGGTCTTCCTTGTTTGATCGCATCAGAGAGCGCCGGTATGATGATCCTCACTTGCTTGTCCTTAAGGACAAAGTTCAGCACGGCGATGCTAGAGATGTGACCATTGGTGATGATGAGGTGTTGAGGATGCAGGGGCGGATTTGTGTGCCCAATATGGATGGGCTATGGGAGTTGATTCTGGAGGAGGCCCATAGCTCGCGGTATTCCATTCATCCGGGTGCCGCGAAGATGTATCAGGATCTGAGACAACATTATTGGTGGAGGAGGATGAAGAAAGATATTGTGGGATTTGTAGCTCGGTGTCTCAATTGGCAGCAGGTGAAATATGAGCATCAGAGACCGGGTGCCTTGCTTCAGCAGATGGATATTCCAGAATGGAAGTGGAAGCGGATCACCATGGACTTTGTAGTTGGGCTCCCACGGACTTTGAAGAAGTTCGATGCTATTTGGGTGATTGTGGATCGGCTGACCAAGTCCGCGCACTTCATTCCTATCTGTACTACCTATTATTCAAAGCAGTTGGCAGAGATCTATATCCGAGAGATTGTTCGTTTTGCGTGGTGTCCCAGTTTCCATCATTTCAGATAGAGGCACTCAATTTACTTTGTAGTTTTGGAGGGCCGTGCAGAGAGAGTTGGGTACTCAGGTCGAGTTGAGCACAACTTTTCACCGTCAGACGGACGGGCAGTCCGAGCGCACTATTCAGATATTGGAGGACATGTTGCGCGCTTGTGTGATTGACTTTGGTGGTTCATGGGATCAGTTTCTGCTGCTCGCGGGGTTTGCTTATAACAACAACTTCTAGTCGAGTATTCAGATGGCTCCATATGAGGCTCTATATGGGAGGCAGTGTAGATCTCCCGTTGGATGGCTCGAGCCGGGTGAGGCTAAGTTTTAGGGTACGGACTTAGTGCAGGATGCTTTGGACAAGGTCAAGGTGATTCATGAGAGGCTTCGTACAGCACAGTCGAGACAAAAGAGTTATGCTGACAGGAAGGTTCGTGATGTGTCCTATATGGTTGAGAGAAGGTTCTACTGAAGGTTTCACCCATGAAAGGTGTTATGAGATTTGGGAAGAAGGGTAAATTGAGTCCTTGGTTCATTGGGCCTTTTGAGGTGCTTCGGAGGATTGGGGAGGTGGCTTATGAGCTTGCTTTGCCACCCCGTTTGTCTAGTGTGCATCCGGTATTTCATGTTTCTATGCTCCGGAAGTATATTGGAGATCTGTCTCATGTTCTGATTTTAGCACGGTTCAGTTAGAGGGTGATTTGACCTATGATGTGGAGCCAGCAGCCATTTTGGACCGTTAGGTTCAAAATTTGAGATCAAAGGATATAGCGTCAGTAAAAGTGCAGTGGAGAGGTCGGCCCGTGGAGGAGGCTACCTGGGAGACCGAGCGGGAGATGCGGAGCAGATATCCTCACCTATTTGAGGCTTCGGGTATGTTTCTTGACTCGTTAGAGGGCGAACGTTTGTTTAAGAGGGGGAGGATGTAACGACCCGGCCGGTTGTTTCATGAGTTACCAATCTGTTTCCCCTCATCTCTGCTTCTTTATGCTTTGTTCATCTGTGTTATATGGTATCGGCTTAGTCGGTTCGAATCCGGAATGGTTTTGGAAAGGGTTTGAGACACTTAGTCTCTTAAGTTGGTCTTTCAGTTGGAAAAGTCAACCGGGAGTTGACTTGTGAGCAAACAATCTCAGAATTTGGTTTTTATGATTCGGATAGCTTCATGAGGTGATTTGGGACTTAGGAGCGTGATCGGAATGTGTTTTGGAGGTCCAGAGTAGACTTAGGCTTGAATTGGCGAAATTGGAATTTTGACATTTTCCGGTTGGTAGCGGAGATTTTGATATAGTGTTCGGAATGGAATTCCGAAAGTTGCAGTAGGTTCGTTGTGTCATATGTGATGTGTGTGCAAAATTTTAGGTCATTCGGACGAGGTTTGATAGACTTTTTGATCAAAGGCGGAATTCGGAAGTTTTTGGAATCCTTAGGCTTGAATCCGAGGGTGATTTGATGTTCCGGCATTGTTTTGAGTGTTCCGGGGGTTGGCACAAGTTTGAATACTGTTATGTGACTTGTTGGCATGTTTGGTTGAGGTCCTGAGGGCCTCGGGATGGATTTGGATGGTTGACGGGGAGTTTGGAGTTTTGGTGCAGCTGCAGAATTTTTTCTGCTTCTATTGTTTTTGCACCTGTGGATTGGGGACCGCAGGTGCAACGCCGCAGATACATTTATAAGGGCCGCAGATGCGACCAAGAGGAAAAGTACTGGAGCCGCAGATACGGAGCTTTGGGTGCACCTGCGATAGCGCAGGTGCGGGTGTTTGAGCGCAGGTGCGAGATGGGGGGATAAGTGATTTTTCGCAGGTGCGCACCTGGGACCGCAGGTGCGATGATTGTGACCGCAGATGCGGTATTTCTGGGGCAGAGCATATATATTTGGCCCTTCGCGATTTTGAGTGGTTTTTCACCATATTTCATTCGGGAGAAAGCTTTAGAGAGAAAATTGAAAAGGGAATTCGAGAGGGTTTCGTGGAGGTAAGGCTTTTGGACCCTAAACTTGTTTCTATTGTGTTTTTTAACATTGTAAGCTTGAAATCTATGGAAAATCAGTAGCAAAATTGGGGGTTTATGGCTTGGGAATTGGAGACCTAAATTTAGGGATTTGAGGGGTCATTTGTAGATGGATTTTGGTATGTATGGACTCGTGGGAGGATAAGGATTCCATTGATGTTAATTTTGTTGGATTTCGAGACGTGGGCCCGGGTACGGGTTTGGCCAATTTTGGGTTTCTTGATGCAATTTGGTTTTTTTCGCATGGGCTTCGTCCCCTTAGCATATTCTAATGTTATGATTCTGATTTTGGGTAGATTCGACTCGAGTTGAGGCCGATACGAGAGGCAAAGGCATCGCGGGCTAGAGTTTGGACCGGATTGAGGTAAGTAATGATCGTAAATGTTGTCCTGAGGGTATGAAATCCCGAATTTCACATCGTTGTGCTATTTTGAGGTGACGCACACACTAGGTGACGAGCGTGGGGTCGTGCACCGTTGGGGATTGTGACTTGGTCCGTCCCGTACGACTATTAAGTCGCGTATTTACTTGGAAACTATTTGATATTGTTATATTTTGGAAAGCATTATTGTGTTTTGGGGCTAAATGCCGTGTCTGGGCCTTGTGCCGATTGTTTGGACCCTTAGGAGCTTTTTTTACTGAGTTCCTCACTGTTTTCGGTTTGATATTTACACTCAGTCATGTTATGTTCTTACTGTTTTCATAACTCGGTTTTATTCACTCCTTTTGATTTCATAAATGATATTTCGAGTCAAGTACTTGTTTTACTGTCTGCCCGAGGGGCTTGAGTGAGTTTTGACTGAGTGAGGCCGTGGGCCTATGTGGTGAGGTTGTTCTGGGATCGGGCTGCACGCCGCAACATGTGGTTCTGATTAGTGATATATGAGAGGCCGAGGGCCGGTTTTATTATGCCACGAGGTGGCTTGAGATTGTTATGAGGCCGAGGGCCTGTTTGATTATGCCACGAGATGGCTGGTTATAGCGCTTGGGCTGTAGGAGCCCTTCTCGAAGTCTGTACACCCCCAGTGAGCGCGGGTACCTAGTGTGAGATGTGATATTGCCCGAGGGGTTGTTGTTGTTTCATGTTATTGCCCGAGGGGATGGTACGAGTGATTGTGAGATAGCCCGAGGGGCTGGTTCCATTGATATTTTGACCGAGGGGCGGTTCTGGTTCATGTTTTGCCCGAGGGGCTGTTTTACATTTCTATACTGCTTTCACCACTCGTTTGAAAGTATTGAAAAGTGTTTTAAAAAGTTTTACTGAACTGAGATCTCCTTATGAGTTTTACTGCATTGTTCTGGACTTACACTATTTTGCTGTAGCATTATGCTGTGGTTTACGTGTTTTTCTTACTGCTCAGCTGCCTTTACTTTTATTACTTACTGAGTTGGCGTACTTACATTACTCCCGGCACCTTGTGTGCAGATCCAGGAGTCTCGGGTCACGCTAGCGAATGCTGATTTGTCTTCCAGCAGGCTTTCGGAGTTGACTAGGTAGCTGCTTGGCGTTCGCAGCCTAGTGCTTCTCCTTCCTATCTTTATTCTTCTTTGTATTAATTTGTTTCAGACTATGTTGTCTTTTAGTATTACTAGATGAGTTGTAGTTGCTCATGACTGGTGACACCCCGATGTCGGGCTGTGTTATTCTACCTTACATTTTGGGATTTTAGCTTATTAATGACTTTTGAATGACTTATTATAATTGTTGGATTGGTTTTGGGGTTTGTGTGTCGGCTGGCCTAGTTTCACGATAGGCGCCATCATGATCGAGTCCGCTTTAGGGTCGTGACAAGGGGAGAGACGAGAAATGTGAAAGTGATAAAAGGTACAAAGAACAAAAAGAAACGAAGAAAAGGGAAGGCAAAAGAAAAGAATGAAAAGCCAAAAAGAAATATGTCAAAAAGAAAGTGAATGGAGAAAAGTGAAGGGATTCAAAGAAAGCAATGATGAAAGGCAAGGAATGATTAGAAAAGGATAAAAATGATCGTCATGAGCAAGAAAGAGTGACAGTGTGTCTCTCTAGTTCCCTTAAGGAAGAAGAAAATGACTAAAAGAGTCAAGAAAGTATGAGCCGAAATGAGAAAATGGAGAGCTTAAGGATAGATGAAACCATCATATGCCAATAAGTCCTACCTTGATCCAAAAGCCTTCATTACATTCCCGCGAAAGCCCTATATGATTTCGAGTTGAGTGAGCTTACATTAGTGGTGATTTACATAAGGGTCAAGCTTATGGTAGTTAGAGACGGACTTGTGACATTTCCTTGAGAGAGATGAGCGTACTTCTCCACAATTCTTGTTTTGAGTGCTACAATCTAAAGCGAGATTTGCTTATGGAGAGTAGAGGAGGAAGAGTTTGGGTTCCACAATGACCTACGTAGTAGAGCGAGCTTCCTTGGTGAGTTAAGTCAACTCTTGATGCTTTTGTGCCGCATTAGAACTATGGTACTCAAAAGGTTGTGTGTTGTATATAATTCATTTGTGTTGAGGGTAATTGTTAGTCCCAATTGATGCATGTTTGATTCATTTTAGGACAGCTGAAATATCCTTCAGTTTTGTTTTAGTGGAGGTTTTCTTGAGGACAAGCAAACGCTTAAGTTTGGGGGAGTTGATAAGTGGGGATTTTAACCTATTATTTGCTCTCTTTTACTTGCGTTTTGGGCCTAAAATGCGTGAAGGTATTTCCGAAAACTAATGTAATATGCTTGCTTGCAGGAATTGATCAAAATGAGCCAAAGGAGGCATAATCAACTCATAAAGGAGTCAAATCTGGAATAAAAACCAAGACTGGGCCAGGAGACCTGAAACGCGGACCGCACAAATATTGTGCTGCCGCGGAAGCCACAACACGGTCGCAATCACAAATATGTGGCCCACGAAGTGAAGAATCAGATAGTGCAATTTAGGCCAAATGTTGAGCGAGGTCCGCACCAAAAATGTGCGGCCGCGAAAGTCTCACCGTGGCCACGGTTGGAATTATGCGGACCGCGGTGGATGAGATTCAGGGAGTTCACATTTCAAGTAAAAACAATGAGTGCGGTCCGGGGTGGAATTACGCGGCCGCGACAATCCACTACGCGGCCGCGATGGAAATTATGCGGCCCGCGAAACAAACCTCAATCCAGATCTAGATGCTGAAAACGCGGACCGCAGTTAGTATTACGCGGCCGCGAAACCTCCGCAGGGGTATTTTTGTCCGAAAATTTGAGCTTAGTATAAATAGATCTTTTTTACATTTTTAGGTTAAGTCTTGTTTTGTCTGAGCACGTGAGACGGCTGGAAATTCCATTTTGGAAAATTTTGTACTACAATTACCTTTCAACATTAGATTTTCGTCTTTTAATCTAGTATTATGAATTTTATCTTTATTTCATCTTTGATTTCTGTATTTCCATGAGTAGCTAAACCCATAGCTAGGGTTGTGATCTAACCCTAGTGTGAGTATTTGATGGGTCTTGAATTTTTAGGCTTGAATGTGTATGGGTTAGTAGTATTTAGCCTAGTTCTTGCTAGAATTATGGAATTAGTGGTTGCAAACACTGATTCATGCCTTTATGACTTAGTCTCTACTTGAGAAAGATGGATTAAGTCTAGGAAAACTAGGCTAACAAGGAATTGGGGTGAACTCAAGAAATTGATAGCCACAGTTAAACCTAGAGATAGTAATACCCGACTTGAGCTAATATCACCTGTATTGCATGGATACCCATTTGGACTTGAGAAAGCCAAATTGGGCAAAATCACTCAAACTACCGAGAGGTATAGAGTGAGTACCCGGATGTGATAGTTATATTACGACCCCAATTAATTACATGATTGCCCTAGATTCTTTCTACCTATTAGATATCCACCTAGGTGGAAGCCACTACCCTAGTCCCTTTAAACCCTTGAAAATCAACATAAAAAACAGTGTAGTTAGTTTTAAATATTGCATGCTATTGAATAGAAGTAGAAGTAGAAAACAAACCAAACATGTGTGGAAGAGTAATTAAGAGCAAAACCCACATCTAGACTCGGATATATATCTAACTCCAAACAAATTAACTCCCTGTGGATTTGATCCCGACCTTGTTGGGTAAAACTGCATCGACCATCCTCGCTACTCAATAATAGTGCAGGCTTGGACCCGATCAATTTTTGCATCAATCATTTGATCAATATTTTGAAATGGGAACGTGTCTTTAGGGCACACCTTATTTAAGTCCTTATAAAATACGCACATTCTAAACTTGTTATTCTTCTTTGGAACTACAACTACATTGGCTAACCATTCTGGATATTTTAGCTCCGGAATTGAAATGATGTCGGGTAGTCGAGTTACCTCTTCTTTAACAAACCTATTTTTGGCCTCGGCCATTGCACGACCACCTCGACAATCAACGTTAGCTTTATGGAGATTAGTAAATCTTGACCTGAGCTTGGGGTTTAACCCTGTTCCCAAGTGGAACTTCCTTTCCAGAAATTATTCGAACAACGCCACACGCTCGAGTTCTTCTGCAGTTGACTTGGTTGCATCTGTCTGCTCCGGTACGTGAAAGTATCTCAGAACCTGATAGGATTCCGATGGCTCCTCACTCTTATCATCTTTATTCGGAGAGGGAGAAGACACCGACTCCTATAATTGGTATTTATTAGACTCCTTTCCTTTGTTGCTGGAAACAATTAC
The DNA here is from genome assembly GCF_001879085.1 of Nicotiana attenuata. Lineage (NCBI taxonomy): Eukaryota > Viridiplantae > Streptophyta > Magnoliopsida > Solanales > Solanaceae > Nicotiana > Nicotiana attenuata. The sequence goes on from NW_017674443.1 coordinate 36,350, forward strand.
CGTGTTCATCTCCCTTGCCGCCTGTTGGTCTCCTCTTATCTGTTTGATTCCATTTGGGGTTTGAAATCGCAGAAGTTGATGATATGTTGAGGGCACAACCTTCATCTTATGTATCCACGACCTCCCGAGGACTACATTTTAGCCCATGCCGCCATATACCACTTCGAATAAGGTGGTTTTGGTTATGCCCTCGGCGTTCGTGGGCAGCAGGATCTCACCTCGGGTTGTCACACTTGTCAAGTTAAACCCATCTAAGAGTTTGTTTCCAGTATGATGCTTCCGGTCAGTTTTTCTTGCTCTAACACTCTCCATTGAATGATGTTGATTGAGCTAGCTGGGTCAGCCAAAATATGCTTAATTTTGAAGTCTAAAAAATTAAGAGAGATTACCAAAATATCATTATATGGAAGAAGGAGTCTGTCAACGTCTTCCTCCGTGAAGGTGATATCATCTTTCGCGACTTCCCAAAGTCTCTTGTTATGAGTCACCAAAATCTTCATTTTCTTGGCCGCCAAGAAGGTTACACCGTTGATTTCATTCCTTCCAAAAATCATGTTGATAGCTAACCTAGGAGAGTCTTCCGCCGCCTTTGAAGGCTCTACATTGTTCCGGCTTTGACCGCTGTTTTTTTTGGCTCGATCACTTAGAAATTCCTTGGGATCCTTCTAACTGGGATCAAATCTTATCGGCTTCGAGAATCGTGCTTATTTGATATTCATCATTGCTGACACCAACACCACTAAGATGATGTTGAAGTTTTAATCCGATAACATGGGGTATGTGTGGTCCCCGGGCCCTGGAACCTCTTATTCTTGTAATGACTTGCTATTCCGGTCGTGGTTGGTGCTTCTATTAGGAACGAACCTGTCTGAGGACCGAAACCCTTTGCTGCTGCATCCCTCAATTATTTCATACGAGAAGAAACGACCTTTAGAAGACCGCCGATCCGCATCGAAGCCACTTTTAAACTTATCTTGATTTTTATCTCGGTCTCGTCCCTTGGTTGATGTCGGTAACCCGAGCTGATCGTCTTCTATCCTTATTTTTAACTGGTAACGTTTGTGGACATCTGCCCATGTGGATGCTTGGAATTCGAGCAGGCTTTCCTTTAACTTACGGGAGGCGTCAGAGCTTTGCTGATTCAAACCCTTTGTGAATGCCTCCGCTGCCCCCTCATCTGGTACATCCGATAGCAACATCCACTCTTTTTGGAACCGGATCATGAATTCTCACAATAAGTCAGGCTCGTCTTGCACAATCCTGAATATGTCCGCCTTCCTGGATTGGACCTTTCTTGCCCTGGCTTGGGCCTTGATAAATGAATCTGCAAGCATTTCAAAAGAGTCAATTGAATGCTCGGGTAACAGTGAATACCATTTCAGGGCCCTCTTTGTGAGGGTTTCACCAAACTTATTCAGCAAGACCGATTCGATCTCATGTTGAGCCAAACTGTTCCTTTTTACGGTCGTGGTGTATGTTGTGATGTGCTTCGGCAGATCTGAAGTTCCATTGTATTTTGGTATGTCCGCCATCTTGAACCTCTTTGGAATTAACTCTGGCGCTGCGCTTGGCTTATATGGCAATTGCATGTATTTTTTCGAATCTGAACCTTTCAAAACTAGTGGTGCACCCGAAATCTGATCTATTCGGTCGCGAAACTCCTTCGCATTTTGATCCATCCATTCGTTTATTTTCCTCATAAACCTCATGAGATCTGTTTTGAAGGGGTCATTCTCGTTGTCATTCCCAAATCCGCTACCGGTTCCCCCAACACTATCGAAGCCGATTGCACCCCCTGGGGTGTTGTTGTCGACCCTCTGGGCCGTTTGATTTGCAGAAGCTCTGGGAGGAACCGAGACCCTCCCGTTTGCATTATTGAAAGCACAAGACAACACTTGTTTTAACTCCATCATTATTCTGTCCTGCCTTGAGAGGTGACTCATGATTGCTTTCTGCTGTTCTCTTAATGTTTTCACTATTTCCATGACATGCTCTTCCTCCGCGTCATCGGGAGTTAGCTCTCGCACATGCCGAGGATATTGTCCTTCAAGAACCGGGGTTGCTTCATCCCCTTCGTTATGGGTGTTGCTGATTGGGTCTTCATGTTGAGGCAACTCTTCGTGTCCCTCAACGTTGTGCATGATGTTGACATCATTAGCTATTTCTGATGTCTTGTTAAGGAAAAATAAACCAGTTAGTAGCAAATGTAAGGATCAAAGCAATTATGCAACTGTCTAAGCCTCACAGTGGGCGCCAAACTGTTTACCCGTAAAACAGTATAGTTAAATTTATTGTAATTTATAGACAAGCGAACTAATTTGATCCAAAAATGATAAAGAAATAAGATAAAAGTTAAAGCTTAGCAATAGATTGAAGAAGATGACAAGCCTGGCTCCGAGCGCATTGTTTCCCAGGACAGAAATAAAAGCAATGAACAAGAGAAAATAAAGTTGTTTAATTGAGAGTAAAATATAACATATGTTCTCCAAGAATTTCATGTGGTACAATGGCTGTTGAGCAAGAGATCTCACTTTCGACGATTGAACTTGACTTTTATATCCAGTTTGGAACTACTATTTACATATATACCTAGGGAAACAAGACCCTAAGATCAAGCCTCACTTAGATAATAATAAAGGGGTCATTAACGGTTGCTCATTAGTGCTAGAGAATATTTTCCCACTGAATGCCATCCGATGGCAAATACTCGATTTGTTCCCGTCGATCATGCTCTCTTCAGGATTTACCCGATGTCAATTGCAGTTGTTATTCCCGGTACTTGCTGTTATTTTGACTCGCTTTTTACCTGTATTCGGTACCACGTGTCATGCTATCATTCGATCATTTATTATAAATTAATTTTACCCTATACAAAGACAACAAAATTTAAAGTTCAAATTACAAGTTATTATATTCAGGTACAATATATAATGGAAATGAAATCATTAAGAAGACTGAATTATATTCACAAGCTATGCTAAAGTATTATAGTAGAAACCTCATGTCCTTGTTAATGTCTTTTGGTATTGTAAAGTAGGATGGCCGGATTGAGGGAAATAGTTTACATGGAGAAGTGTAGATACCTAGCATGTTTATTGGAGCAATATAGTTTAGCGATTAACTGAGAAAAATAATACATATTTAAATAGCAATATATGTTTCAGTGCTAAATTAATATAAGAATATAATATACATTTAATAATCATGATTAATTAAGGGATAAAACTTCTGTAACATACATAATATATGCACATATTTGTTTGGCGCATGCGCTCAATTTGAGGGAGGAAATGATCAAAGAATATCACCTTTTTATTTTTAATTATATAGATCTCTTATATTATTTTATGTCGGTCTCCTGTGAAAATGTTCATATAACTAAAATAATATTTATAATAAATGATAAAAAATCATTTCTTCCCGATTGGCCGATTTAAGTAACTCAACAATAACAATAACAAATAATTCAGTGTAATCTCACAAGTGGGATTTGGGGAGGGTAGAGTGTACGCAGACATTAGTCCCGCTTTTAGAAGGCAGAGAGGCCGATTTAAGTAACTCACGAACTATTATTTGTCATGACTACAATGTGAGTTGTCACATCTTGATTGAATCATCGCTAGTGGAGATAAATAGGCCGTAATGTTGCATTGCCTTTCTTTTTGAACAAAGATGACATTATATATCAAGAAGCTAATTGTATGGATAGACTATGTAAGCTTTGGGCTAATATCGAACATTAATTTTTTCAATATCTTAATTAAAATAAATTTTACGTAGAAGTTAGTCTATTTTGAAAGTACTATCAATTATATTCTTTTAATTTTGTTTGAAAATTTTAGCAATATAAAAATCGGACAATGAGTACTTGTTTGTTTGTTTTCACATCTATGACCAATAATAATGGGAAAACTTTATTTAGATAGGGACCAATCATAAGACAAGTACCGACACGTTCAATATCTTCTCCTATAATCTCTTTCCCTCCTTCTCAAATTTTCTTTTTTGGGGTTTTCCAACTCGTGGTGAGGGATGTTCAGGGACAAGAAGCTGCATTGCTACTTAATAGTTATAGAGGTCTTGTCCTACAACATTATCCATATTAGGGTGGACCCTTTTAGTCTTCCTACCACAATATATACACAAAAATATTGCAAAGTATATTTAAATTATGTGTAAAGTATGTATATCTACGAGGTCGATTGAGTTGTATTGTCTCAGCTTTGGTCCACTGCAGTAGTCATATAGAGGTTAGACTATTAGTTGTTTTGTTTGTAGCATCACTTGAGCTTCTTGAAGCCTCAGACATTTCTCTAATTAAAAAGAAAAGGTTTTGTCATTTCTCGCTTCATATCCAAGGAAAATCCAACACAAATTAAAGGATAGATGCAAGAGATTTCTCGATAGAGAGAGCCTCTATTTTATGTTTACTAGAGTGTTGGTAGAGTGATGTGCTTCATCATAAACGAGGGATACACTACTTAATATAGAAAATGGTAAAACCTATTTGGGAAACAAAGGGAAAAGGATGCTAAACAAGGGGCTTAGCTATCAATAAACTTGGTAAAAACAATGGAAGACCAAGGTCCAATTCTCAATATATAGAGACAAAACTCCTTTATCTGGCCAAGTCTAAATGGAAGGGAGCCTTGGACTAATGATCAACTTGTCTTTGTATGACCTATAGGTTATGGGTTCGAGCTGTAAAATCAGCCACCGATACTTGCATCAGGATAGACTGCATACATAATATCCCTGAGGTGCAGCCCTTTTTTATCCACCTAAGTCTAAATGAATATAGTTACACCGATACTTGAGAATATCAAGTAGGTGGTATTTAACCAAAAAATAGGAATTTCGGTCTAAACCTATTTTTAGAAGTACTCGGGTTACTGATAATCAAAGAAATTGTAGAAAGCAAAGTAAATAATTAGAATAGCCAAGTAATCAGTAGAAATCAAAAGTAAATAATTATATTCCGGTAGAAATCAGAACATGTCCATACATATGACATTTCTGTTCCGTATATAGTCATCTCTAAGTACAACATTTTTCCCCTTTATGATCGAGTCATTATGAGCATTAATGTCATTAATGAAACGTTATAATTGGTAATCGTAACTGTTTCGTGAAGATTCTGTAACGTTTGTAACCATTCATGCTCATTAATTGAAGATCAATGAATATGCCCTTTTTACAGTCTTGGTTCATTCCACCGGTGCCTCTTTATATCGCTAACGAGACTCGAGCAACCGTTTCTTCTTGTCTTTTAGACGTTTTGCTCGTACCTATTAAGACTCGTGTCTTTTCAAATACTCTTCTCCAGCTGTCGCTTTTCTAGTGATCCACATGTTTTTCCATGTCATCCACATAACTAATTCCACGTGTAATATTTATTTTCCCCAATACCGATAGTCCCCCCACTTTCCAATTATTCAACAATTGAATATTTGGAAAGTGGATCTCATTTAAGGCAGGAATTTTTGCCGCCGTTTCTCACGTACCATTATACCTTCTTCTGAATTGATGGTCGTATGTCACTTCCATTTAATGCCTGTGACACGTGACAGTCATCGATTGGCTCTGCAACTCTTCAGCGGGTTCTAGGGCTTTTTTGCGGCTGCATCAGTCACGAAGTGACAGTTTTCATAATGACGTTTCCATAATTACCTTTTTTGCATGACGATTGCTTCTGTATATAAATACATCCTTTGCCTTCACTTTCACGAAAATTTTTTCTTCAGTGTCCTTTATTCTCATCTTGTTCTTGTCCTTTAATACGTTCTACTTCTTCATATAACTATGTCTTCTTCGAATCCTGATCCTCGAAAAGTTCTCATCGTAGACGAACTTCCCCTTGCTCCTACCAGAAGTAGGAAAGGTGGTAGGTTGTGTAGTTTAGGGTCAGTTTCTATACGGGGTTCTTCTTCTCAACCCAGTTCCACTCCTCCATCATCTTCTAGAACTAAGTCTTCTTTTTCACATAGATCTTCTGGTAGAAATAGAGATTCCAATGAACCGCTTCGGGAACCTACTGTCGACAAAATTATTCCCGCTGAACTTTCCTTTGTCACAGATAGAGAATCAATTAAAACTCAGGTTAATTCCATGATTTCTACCGATCGCGCTGATGTTTACCCTTCCCATATCACTGAGGGTTTAGTTTCTGTTGTGTGTAAAGATTGCCATTGGAAATTTGACTTCCCGATTCTAGTTCCTAATGAGAATCAAAGGATCACTTCCTTTAAATCTGGTTTTTCCTTTGTGTATACATATCCCTTCACATTAGGTTTTACGCCACCTATTGACCCAGTTATCATTGAATTTTGCCATTTCTTTAATGTATGTTTAGGACAAATTGGCTCTATTGTATGGAGGGCAGTGGCATGCCTTAGATATTTGTCAAATCTGGCTCAATTACCCTTTACTTTTTACCATCTGATTCATCTCTACTCTCCCAAATTATTCCGCCATGAGGTTTTTACTCTCGTGGCGAGAAGTAAGAGAGTTTTGGTTAGCCCTGAAGACGAGAAAGACCGTGGCTGGTACGCCCGATTTATTGCCAGTCCTACAAGTGGGTTAGTAGGCGAAGAAAACATGTCCTTCCCTGAGAAGTGGAACTTTGCACGTGAGTTTCTCTTTTAATCTTTTATTTCTCTTCTTCTTCTTTTTTTTTTCAAAAAAAGAACTTATACTCTGATAACTGTTTTACTTTTCTTTTTCAGCAACCATGGGAACTGCTGAAGAAATTTTTGGTTTCCGTGGTTGGGTAGAAAAATTGTTAACAGTTGCTCCAATGGAGGAAAGGTCCTAGAAATACCTTTCAAACAGATTCAGATGGAAAGTTAAGACTCACAGTAACTTTCTCTTTCACTTCTTCTTTATTTTCATGTTCACCCTAAGACTTATTAACCCTTTTCTTTACTAGGGTTTCCCATTCGGGGTGTGAGTGCTACTTCAATCACTGCTTCGAGGCTTTCTCTATAAAGAGCACAAGAGATAATCTTGAGTTCCTCATCAAAAAGAAAAGCTGATAGGCCACAGGACTCTGAAGATGAAGAGGAGAGGGATGATGACTCATTGGTTCGTAAGCCACGGGCTAGAAGATGGGTCATTTCAAATGATGAAGCTACTCCTCCTCCTCGTCCGGTTTCCATGTTCGAGCCTGAATGATATTGTGCATTCATCCTTAAAGGTATAAACCTCGCCTTTTTTATTTTATGTGAATTTTCTTTTACTAGTATCACATTTCTTTTTTCATTATGTAGATCAACCTCATCGGTACGGAGATGATGAAAAGGATTGTCCATATGGAGCAACTGATGAATGACTATCATACTAAGGCAGATAATTGGAAAGAGCAGTACGAGAGTCTTTAACTTGAAATGGAGGTTTTAGAGGAAGATAAGTGTACCTTGGAGCAGGAAGTAAAGGTTATGGCAGCAGAACTAGCGGTTGAGAGAGCCTCTTCTAATCAGACGGGCATAGATAAGAACCTTCTTGAGTCTTCATTTGCTGAACAACTTTCTAAAGCCACTGAAGAGATCAGAGGTCTGAAGGATCTATCGAACCAAAAAGAAGTTTATGCTGGTGAGCTTGTTCAAGCGCTCACCCAAGCTCAAGAAAATCTCTGAGTGTCTTCTGACAGAGTTTGATTTTTGGAGAATTCACTTTCCCCCTTGCAGGTTTCTTATGATGATGCCTTAACTAAGAAGGAAGAACCTAAGAATGATATTATGATGACCGAAAAGGTCATCACTTGATTTACAAGTTAATTCTGTGTTCCGTGGCCTTAAAAGCCTCCTTTTATCTCACCTCAATTTGCTTGCGCTGTCCGAGCGTATATCCGGAACGCTTTTATGTGAAAATTTAATAAAAATGCTAATTTTGCCTTTAAAATTGAATTTAAGATGACTTCGATCAATATTTTGGGTAAACGGACTCGGACCCCTGATTTGACGGTCCCGGAGGGTCCGTAGAAAAATATGGGACTTGGCCGTATGCCTGGAATTGAATTTCGAGGTCCCAACCCCGAGAAATAAATTTTTGGAAAATTGTTTAACTGACATTTTAAGAGTTTTTGGAAATTTAAGTGTGTTTGAATTTGATGGTATCGGGCCCGTATTTTGGTTCCGGAGCCCGGTACATGTCTTATATGGTATTTAAGTTATGCCTGTAAAATTTGGTAAGAAACGGACTTCATATGACGTGAATCGGACCCTCGGTTGTGAAATTTGAAACTTAAAAGTTCTTGAGATTTTTCTTTGATTTTGATGCTAAACTCGTAGTTCGAGGTGTTATTTTGGTGATTTGAACGCGCGAGCAAGTCCGTATGATATTTTTAGGTTAGTGTGCATGTTTGGTTTGGAGCCCCGAGGGCTCGGGTAAGTTTTGGATAGGCCACGGATTGAAAATTGACTTAGGAAAGATTGCTGGTATCTGGTATTTTTCCCCAGGCCTCTGATCTCGCAATTGCGAGACCAGGCTTCGCAATTGCGAAGTTCTCAGGCTTGGGAATTGCGACCCAGGCGTCGCAAATGCGAACCAAGCCTGGGCAGGCCTTGATCGCAAATGCGACCCTTTTGATCGCAAATGCGAAAGGGGAAGAGTCGCAAATGCGACTAATTCTTCGCAAATGCGAAGACAGCAGGTTCCAAAAGGGTTCGCAATAATGAAATTCTGACGGGATTTTTCCCCATTTTCCAAACTCTTCAAACCCTAAAACATCTTGGGCGATTTTTCAAAGGCACATACTCTTCCAAATCATTAGTAACTCATTTCTAACTCATTTTTTTCAATCTAATCCATCTTTTTACATGATTCATTTCAAAATCAAGGGTTTTTCATGGGAAATTGGGTGATTTTGGGTAGAACTTAGGATTTTCAAATTTTGGGGAAAATGATAGAAAATCTATAATTAAGCATTGGCTATGAATTCTTTAGCATTTATTGATGTTGTTAAATTAAATTGGGCTAGATACAAGTAACTTGGAGGCAAATTCTAAAGGAAAAGCGGTGTTTGAGACTTGAGTTGGCCGTGGAAATTCGAGGTAAGTGTTTGGCCTAACCTTAGCTTGAGGGAATACATGTTGTGTCTTATTTGCTATGTGTTGGTGTCTAGTACAACGTATAGGTGAGGTAACGAGTTTCTATACGTTGATGTCAAGCATGTTTGTGAGTCTTATATTCGGATTTGTTGTGATTTTACTATTTATTGATCATGCTTAACTTGATGGTTAGCAACCGTGGTACAAGAATTATGATTATCTTCGTGGTATTTGTTTCGTTGAGCATTGGCTCCAGTTGAGGTTTCATTCATAGCTGATTCCCTTGCCGGGACGTATTTAATTCTTACTGTTGGTTCCCTTGCCGGGATGTATTTATTCTTGTTGTTGATTCCCTTGCCGGGATATTGTTGTTTCCTTGCCGGGATTCTTTTGTGATTGGTGTTGCTTTGTGTACTTGGATCAGGTTGCACGCTGCAACAATATTATAGGGGATCGGGTTGCACGCCGCAACAAGGAGTAATAAGGGAGGACAGGAGGGGTCGGGTTGCACGCCGTAACAGTGATATATGATTTGGATCGGGTTGCATGCCGCAACAGTGATATATGATTTGGATAGGGTTGCATGCTGCAACAGTGTTATATGATTTGGATCGGGTTGCGCGCCGCAACAATAAAGAATAAAAGTGGACATTGATTCGTTACTGTTTCTTTATTTTGGCTGATGTGAAGTTTAAGATGTTCTTTATGCTTTTCTCCTGAGATTCGGTTGGTACTTGATATTCCCCACAGCATGTTCCCCTTCCCATCTTTAACTGCTAGTTCCTGTTATTATTACTTACCTTATATGCTTTAACTGCACAGGTTTATTTGGTAGTCCTGTCCTAGCCTCGTCACTACTTCGCTGAGGTTAGGCTCGACACTTACCAGCACATGGGGTCGATTGTGCTGATACTACGCTCTGCACTGTGTGCAGATCTCGGTACCGGAGCTTTTGGACCATAGCGAGGTTGCTGCCTTCAGTCTAGCGGAGACCCGAGGTAGTCCTGCAGACGTCCGCAGGCCTTGGCGTCCCCTTCTATCTTTTATATTCTGTTTTCATTTACTTCAGAGACAGATTGTATCTTTCTTTCCAGACAACTGTTACTAGTAATCATAGATGGTCCGTAATATTGTGACACCAGTTCTGGGTAGAGACGTATTTTGTATTTTTCGTACTAGTATTTGGCTAAGTTATTAGATTTCGTTTTTCGTGTTTCTTTTATTATTATTATTATTATTCCGCTGTTGATCGTATGTTGATTTAAAATTGTTAAAGGTTAAGAAAACGGGTGTTAAGATCTATAGTACTCGGCTTACCTAGCTTTCACGAGTAGGCACCATCACGACTCCCGAGGGTGGGGAGTCCGGGTCGTGACAAGTTGGTATCAGAGCTCTAGGTTGCTTAGGTCTCACAATTCACGAACAAGCTCGGTAGAGTCTGAGAGATTGGTACGGAGACGTCTGTGCTTATCCCTAGAGGCTACAGAGTTAGGAACAGTTTCACTTCTATTCTTCTCTGTCGTGCGATTTGGTTTCTCAATGCTAATTGAACTTCTACTCTGTTCTTTCGCAGATGGCGAGAACATGTGCTTCTTCATCCGCTGACAGTAGCCCGAGCCCCCATCAGCAGTTCCCATGAGGGGCAGAGAACAAGGCCGAGGCCGTGCTAGAGGCCGAGGCAGGGGCAGAGCTCAGCCCAGAGCAGCAGCACCAGCTGCAGAGCCTTAGGTAGAGTTTGATGATGAGGTTCCGGCCCAGACAGTTCCGGTGGGCCCAGCTCAGGTCCCAGAGGGGTTCATTACTACCCCAATACTCCAAGATGCTCTGGTCCGTCTAGTGGGCCTTATGGAGAGTGTCACCCGGGCAGGCTTACTTCCTGTAACACCAGTCATCTCTCAGGCTGGGGGAGGAGCACAGACTCCCGCTACCCGCACTCTGAAGCAGATGGCTCCCCAGTTTCAGACTCCAGCAGCTCAGCCAGTTGGAGCAGTTCAGCCGGGTGTGGTAGCTCAGACCGATGAAGGAGCAGCTATGTCTGCCGATGCTTTGTGGAGGTTGGACAGGTTCATCAAGCTGTTCACTACTACTTATGGTGGTACATATTCAGAGAATCCCCAGGATTACTTAGACAACTGTCATGAGGTTTTTCAGAACATAGGGATAGTGGAGACCAATGGGGCCGACTTTGCTGCTTTTTGCCTGTCAGGTTCCGCCAAGACTTGGTAGAGGGATTATTGTTTGGCTAGGCCAGCTGGGTCGCCTGCCTTGACTTGGGATCAGTTCTCTCAGCTATTCCTGGAGAAGTTTCTTCCTATCACTCAGAGGGAGGACTATCGGAGGCAGTTTGAGCGTCTCCAGTAGGGTTCTATGACCGTCACTCAGTACGAGACCAGATTCATTGCTTTGGCCCGTCATGCTCTTATTATACTTCCCACCGAGAGAGAGAGAGGGTGAGGAGGTTCATTTAGGGACTCGCTCAGCCGATTTGATTGCAGATGGCTAAGGAGACTGGGAGCGAGATTTCTTTTCAAGATGCAGCCAATGTGGCCAGGAGAGTTGAGATGGTTCTATCGCAGGGGAGTGGTCAGGGGTCTGACAAGAGGCCCCGTCAATCAGGTAGATTCAGTGGTGCCTCATCTGGAGGCAGGGATTCTTTTGGTAGGGGCCATCCTCCTAGGCCGTTTCATTCAGCACTTCAGACTTCTCATGGTGCTCCAGGTGGCCGTGGTTCTCATGTGTAGTATTCTGATCAGCAGTCCTACCGTGCACCATCAGCTCCTATCAGGGCACCTCCTCTTCAGAGCTATTCTCATGGTCAGCCGGCCCGCCAGGGTCAGTCTCAGTTTCCTCAGCCGCAGCACTCAGGTGGATGCTTTGAGTGTAGTGAGTATGGTCATATCCGAAGGGCTTGTCCGAGATTAGTGGGTGTTCAGTCGCAGCAGCAAGGTTCCCGTGCCATGGTTCAGGCACTAGGTGTTCCACCGCCCGCTTAGCCAGCTAGGGGTGGAGGTAGAGGTATTAGAGGTGGAGGTCAGGCCGCTAGAGGTGGAGGCCAGCCAGCAGGAGGCCGTCCCAGAGACGTAGCTCAGAGTGGTGGGGCCCAGCCCCGATGTTATGCTCTTCCAGCCAGGCCCGAGGCTGAGGCCTCTAATGCAGTTATCACAGGTACCGTTCTGGTCTGTAGTAGAGATGCTTCAGTTCTATTTGATCCAAGGTCTACATACTCCTATGTGTCATCCTATTTTGCCCCGTATCTGGTTATGCCTAGTAATCCTTTGAGTGCTCTTGTATATGTGTCTACACCGGAGGGTGATTCTATTGTGGTGGATCGTTTCCATCGTTCGTGTATAGTTGTGATAGGGGGTTTTGAGACCCAAGTAGATCTGTTACTTTTGGATATGGTCAATTTTGATGTCATATTTGGGATGGACTGGTTATCACCTTACCACGCTATCTTGGACTGTGATGCCAAGACTGTGACCTTAGCTTTGCCGGGTTTACCTCGTTTAGAGTGGAGGGGGACTCCAGGTTATTCCACCCGTAGGGTTCTCTCATATATGAAGGCTCGGCGTACGGTTGAGAAGGGATGTTTGGCCTATTTGGCATATGTTCGTGATTCTAGTGTTGAGGTTCCTTCTATGGATTCTGTGCCTGTTGTCCATGAGTTTCCAGAGGTCTTTCCTGCAGACCTGCCGGGTATGCCGCCCGATAGGGATATTGACTATTGCATTGATTTGGCTTCAGGCACTCAGCCATTTCTATTCCGCCGTATCGTATGGCCCCGCCAGAGTTGAAAGAATTAAAAGAACAGTTGCAAGACTTGCTTGATAAGGGTTTCATTAGACCTAATGTCTCTCCTTGGGGTGCGCCGGTGTTGTTTGTTAAGAAGAAGGACGGATCGATGAGGATGTGTATAGATTATCGGCAGTTGAACAAGGTCACAATCAAGAATAAGTATCCCTTGCCGAGGATTGATGATTTCTTTGATCAGCTTCAGGGTGCCAAGGTGTTCTCGAAGATTGATTTGAGATCTGGCTACCATCAGTTGAGGATTAGGGCATCTGATGTCCCTAAGACAGTCAGTTGTATGCCAAGTTTTTGAAGTGCGAGTTTTGGTTGAGTTCAGTTGCATTCTTGGGCCACGTTGTATCAGCAGAGGGTATTCAGGTGGATCTAAAGAAGATAGAGGCAGTCAAGAACTGGCCTCGACCCATATTAGCTACAGATATCCGGAGTTTCTTGAGTTTGGCGGGTTATTACCGTCGGTTTGTGGAGGGGTTTTCATCTATTGCAGCCTCGATGACCAGGTTGACCCAGAAGGGTGCCCAGTTCAGGTGGTCGGACGAGTGTGAGGCGAGCTTTCAGAAGCTCAAGACAGCTTTGACTACGGCGCCAGTGTTGGTTTTGCCCACAAGTTCAGGGCCATATACAGTGTATTGTGATGCATCGCGTATTGGACTTGGCGTGGTATTGATGTAGAATGGCAAGGTTATTGCATATGCCTCGCGACAGTTGAAGATCCACGAGAAGAATTATCCAGTTCATGATTTGGAGTTAGCAGCCATTGTTCACGCGCTGAATATTTGGAGGCATTATTTGTATGGCGTGTCATATGAGGTGTTCATGGATCACAAGAATTTGCAATACTTGTTCAAGAAGAAGGAGCTAAATTTGAAGCAGAGGAGGTGGTTTGAGCTGTTGAAAGACTATGATATCACCATCTTGTATCATCCGGGAAAGGCCAATGTAGTGGCCGATACATTGAGTAGGAAGTCAGCCAGTATGGGCAGCCTTGCGTATATTCCAGTCGGTGAGAGACTGCTTGCTTTGGATGTTCAGGCTTTGGCAAATCAGTTCGTGAGGTTGGATGTTTCTGAGCCCAGCCGTGTGCTAGCTTGCACAGTCGCTCGTTCTTCATTATTTCAGCGTATCCGAGATCGGCAGTATGATGATCCTCATTTGCTTGTCCCTAGAGACACGGTGCGGCACGGAGGTGCCAAGCAGGTTACAGTTGGAGATGGAGTTTTGAGGATGCAGGGTCGTATTTGTGTGCCTAATGTGGATGGGCTTCGTGAGTTGATTCTAGAGGAGGCCCATAGTTCCCGGTTGTCACGACCCAAACCGATGGGCCGCGACGGGCACCCGGTACCTTACTCAATCGAGTACCAACGTAACATATCTTTCTTATTACATTATCATATACACGTGGCATACGGGCCTAATAGGCCAACATAATTATTTATAAATCAAGACATAGGCCGACAAGGCCGTACAATCTTTTACGTACATGACATATGTCTACAAGCCTCGAAGAGTCCATAAATGTCATAAAGGTCGGGATAGAGTCCCTCCATACCAAACAATACACGTCTAAATCATACTAACCAAACAAGCAACTCCGAAGCAAATGGAGCGCACCAACATCTTCCGCTGAGTTGATAGCCTACTTGGAGGGTTCTCGACCTGTCTATCGGGACCTGCGGGCATGAAACGCAGCGTCCCCAGGAAAAAGGGACGTCAGTACAAATAAAGTACCGAGTATGTAAGGCAGGAAAGCATAAACAAGAACAGTAATGTAAAGAGAGATAGAGGAG
>NW_017674443.1:51052-73247 GCF_001879085.1 Nicotiana attenuata
GTGCCTTAACATACCTGGAGTAGGAACAACTCCGCATAATTATCCCGTTGGAAACCTTCGTTGATTGAAGGAATTTTGCTTCTGCTTCTTGAAATTCTGATATAGGAATTGTCTTTCTGGAAATACGTTGGTTTCCATAGAATGCTAGCTAGGACACATTAACTAGCAGAATGAAGCTTTCTTGAATCCTTTGGAACTTAATTCTTGTCATATTTCCATTGTAATAATTCTTGGACATGATTTTTCCACTGGATGTAAATAGATGAGCATTTTTCTTTGCTGTATTGGTTGTGGCCTTGAACAAAATTTTTTTGCTTTTGATTCGTCGAACTATTTGAATGGATTTGTTTCCGACTTTGAGAAGCTTTTCTTGAACGAGAATTTAAGCTTCTGTTATCAAGACATGGGGGATAATGATATTTCAATTTCTCTTTTCCATTAAGGGAAGTACGTAGGTTTCCATCAGAGACTTTATTAAGTCTCATGACTTGTCTCTTACACAATATTAAGACTTGTTCCTAGATGGCCACATAAGGAAATGTGACACTTAGTCACTTCTTTCTTATGTGGTCAGCTGCCACGTATTTGGGTGATGATAATTATTAAGTTTTATCCACTTATTAGTTAATCGGGTAATGTTCCGTTACTCGATAATTAATCAATTACCCGCATAATTTAAAAATTATTCCAAATTACTTAAAATTTTATTTATTATTAAATTACTTCATATATACTTTATATGTTATACTACCGTGGTCATATGGTACCTTGCATGGTACTAGTCCATAAATACTGGGAATTTTAACTCGGGCCGTATTTTACCCCAAAATTCCCAACTTGGACAAAATTCATTTTCTTTGACTTGCTCCCCCTTTCACCTTCATGAATTTACTAATCACTTGTGAAATAGCATAATCCTTATTATCTCCAAATAATCTTTTACGTGGACTGATGTCAATTACCTTATGACAAATTCAATGTACAATACTTCAGGGTGCAACATCGTCGTAACTTAATACCACGAAGCGTAACATCACTGCAATATATATATTACTGCAGAGCATAACCTCGACATAATACTACGGGGCGTAACATTATTCCCCCCTTTGGAATATTTGTCCTCGAATGTTGACTGATGCATCATTTTCATAACTTATATCTTTCGAATACTTTAGAACTTCTCTTGCCATCTAGGTGACTGTCCTGTGAATGAGTCCAAAGTCCAGGGCATTCCCTCCTTAGGCCTCCTTCTCACACCACAACTTGTGGTCGCAATCCTTCCAATCTCGTAACTGTTACTACCTTTCATCATGCAGCCTGTACAATTTTGACCTTGTAAGTGTGCCCAATCTCTAGGATTCATATATAGAGCTTGATAAGATGTCCCTTTGGGCATATATGAGTATACTGAAGTTCTTCGCTTGGTACTTTGTTGAATTCACGAATATTGATCTTCAAAATACCACTGATAACTTGAAACTTCTTACGTAATATGTTGCCCCTACGGCTTACGTTACCTCAAGGAATATTCAAAATGATTCCCATAATCGTATTTCATAGTGTCTCAATGTGATCCACCTTGTGGGGGTATTCTAATTTCGTGCCGCCAGCGAAATCTTTTCTCCTTCTCTTTTTTTTTCAAATCATTATTCAAACGAAGGCCCAAACGTCATTTTGTATCTGTCACAATTATACCCTCATTTTATTACCAGGTCAGCATTTCATTTCTTCTAAATGCTATTAATCTTAGACTCCTTTGAGTTTTTTTTAAAGCTATAGTGAGCTTTGTATAACATAGAGAAACTGTATGTTCTTCTTGTTTTCATGGGCTTAATCCTAAAGACTTATCCATTCTCGCCACTTCTTTTCACTTGCCTTTTCTCATCCTTACTCATGTTTCCTTAAAACTTTGTCGATCTACCATTACCTTGCGACCTATACATATTCATTTATAAACTTTCCTTCAACTTGCTTGCACCATATATTTTCTTATATTATTCTGCAACATCAAGCGAGACATCACATCATCTCCAACTCTTCTTTGTTCTCTTGACTAGATCTCTCAGTACCTAGAAATCATAGGCTGGAAGATATGCCACTGACGAAACCGCTATCATTCCTCGATACTAAATTCTCGCGCTTCTAGCCTTCTATCCGAAGTATGGACTATCCATAACCTTCTGCATTTGAGAAATTCGTACGTTGTTCACCTTTACCTTACTTACCTTAAAATCTTGTATCACATCTTCTACCTCTTTCATGACCTCCCTTCCACCTAGGTATAATTTACATCCACAACTTGAAGCTCTATTATAATACTTGCACCTCTGGTGCATACACAATCTGGTGGGGGCTTCATACTGACTTCTTATGAGGCTGTTACTTTTATAACTGGCTTTATGATAGAGCCATTATAGAATGTGGTTGTTCTACTATCTCTCTTGTACCTTCGATATTAAGGGTAATCCTGCAATGTTCTTGATCACGAATTTTTTTTATTTATTATTTTCTAGGTCCAATAATCAGACTCCTGATTTACTTAATCGATGTAACTCTTTAGTTTTCTCTTCCTTCTAATCAACCTTTATGTAGGCTTAAGCTATCTTCCAATTAGCGGCTCATGTATTAGTTATTACTTTAGCCTTTCATGATCGTTATGAAATATCCAGGATACAATCTTCTCAATCCTTTGTCAATGCCCTGGGCTCAATTCTTTCTTTTAACTTATACCGGAGTCTTATATGTCTGTATGATTGTCAACATATATGTTGCATGTATAAAACTCTAAACTCTTAAGTGCGCTCGTAACGTAGCTAACTCTGGATCATTGATCGAATAATTCCTTTCGTTCCTTCTCAACTTTCTTTAAATGCAAGCAATTACATCCCTTCGTCGTTCTGTCACTTTCCGCATGAATACTTGGCTTATCTTAGTTCCCACGCATGCAGGAATGTTCGTACAACTTATATGATCTTCGAATATTTCTTTTTATTTTTACTTCCCGTTCACTAACCACGGTAGATTCCTCTTTCTTATGGAGGATGTACAATGTTGTTGTGAAATTATTGATGTTCGTGCTCACTTGTAATTATCGTGCTCACTTGTAATTATCCTTAGTTACTTACCTCCACACTCATCTGCTCGTACAGCTGCTTCTGAACTGAAGTTTTGACTGTCTTCCAGTGGAACTATCTTTTATTTTCGTAACACTCATACGGTACCTTTAACTACCCCAACTTCTATTTGAATAATTATCAAGTATTAAAATGTCATAACTGTGGGGCTAAATTAATTATATTGGGTTTTACTATCTTTATTTTGCACGACCTGCTTCTTGTCTGTATCCTCTTGACTAGCCATAACTAGGCTCTTCCTGAATCAACTACTAACTATTTGTTGGCCCATTCTCATATCAATATTCTGCGAAATCTTTCTTGGGTTATTTCCTTGGTCTTAACTTACGTCTCACACTGGCTCCTTAATTATCGATAACATCTCGGGCAGGAACCCTTACTTCCTCTCCTTGACGTCGTGCTTACACAATATTCTTGAATCGGCGTACCTGTAAGATTTGGATAAGTGCCATCTCATTCCTCTTTCATTTATCGCATTCTTCCTTTACCATTCCATAGTCACTAGCACCACTTAATTCTGACTTAATGTCACATCACTCCATAATCCCCCTTTAGGCGTGTACTAAGAGGTGAAGCCACGAGGATCTACCTATAGATGTTTTACCTCTTCATCTTTGGCGTCGTTTCTCAACATCAATGATACTTACTCGCCTTGTGGCAATCCTTCTGTAACAAGGATGACATATCCCCTTACTCGCGAGGGTGACACTCCCTTAAGCTTAACTTTGCTAACATTGCTTGCTTTAGGGAAGCGTCTTCCTGAATGACCATTCTCTGAATTTCTTATGAACCTTCTTCTATTGTCCGTCCTATTATTGCCGGAATACGATTAGAAATTCTCATGATGCTGACTATTACCAAATCACTCAGTCCCTAATTCATATTTAGTTTGTCTTATTCACCAACCCATACTGATTTCTATTACTCTGGGGTCGAACTTTTCCTCTTGGTAATCGCGCTAGAGTTGCAGACTTTTTTCTCGAAATGAGGATATGACTTTATGGCCTATATTCTTTCATTGTCTCAAGGCCTGTCATCTTTTGTCTTTCCCTTCACTTGACTCGTCTCAAGGCCTGTCATCTTTTGTCTTTCCCTTCACTTGACTGTAAACTCTGTAATACTGTTATCATTTTTTTGCCTACCGTTATCATCTGTGTATCATATCTTACTCCTAATGCTTCATTAGCTCTCTTCTTATCTCCCGATAATTATCTATGTCTACTTCTTTACTCTAAAAACTCGAACAAAACATTCTTTTGCTTTTGTCTCCCCTTGCTCCATCTCTTGGCTCTTTCAATTGCCTAACATTCTTTCTTTACTGGGGGCGGGAGCCACACTAAGGTAATATTTATTTCTTCAAGGCTTCCAGTGCTCATATCTAGCTTTAATATTTTAGGGTGCACCATCTAGGTGTCTCACGAGGAGATCTACTAGCATGCTTGCAATATCCTTTGGAAATGTCAACTAACACAAACAATCCATTCACCATTTTGGTTTACTCTAACCCTAGCCAGGTCCTGATGTTCCGTCCTTTTCTTAAACTACACCTGTTAGCCCCCATAGGGCATAACTGAGATGGGTACGGCCAATTGTGCATACCTCTGTTACTGTTGAGGGTAACTCTTAATGCTTATATTTTTCTGCCGGAACTGTAATACCGATAATCTTCATTAACTGGGCTCCTCGTACCCTTCTTCACCTTGCTTCTTTTACTTCTTAAAAGCATTATCTTTCACCATAAAGGTGGATAAATATTCTTGCCTTAAGGCTTCTTATCAGGAAGCTTACACCTTTCAGTATACCCATGATCTGCTAAAGACCTCATATTTACCTATCGTAGGCATCATACAAAAATCCAGTTCCTCTGACTCAACTCTTCCACAACTATCTCTCTTTCCAACCTTCTCTTCGGATGTAGGCATCGTCTTATTACGAATAAAATTGAATTTCGGAATTTGAATTCTTATAAGTGAGCTCTACCACACGATCTAGAGTAAGAAGAAAGAGTGACAATCCTAAATGCCCTGTAGCCTCCTGCTTATAAGTGTGGTGCACGACACACCCATAAACAAGACTCTACTAGACACGGCTTGTAGACTCCCTAGGACAGAACTGCTCTGATACCACTTTTGTCACGACCCAAACCGATGGGCCGCGACGGGCACCCGGTACCTTACTCAACCGAGTACCAACGTAACGTATCTTTCTTATTACATTATCATATACACGTGGCATACGGGTCTAATAGGCCAACATAATTATTTATAAATCAAGACATAGGCCGACAAGGCCGTACAATCTTTTACGTTCACGACATATGTCTACAAGCCTCTAAGAGTCCATAAATGTCATAAAGGTCGGGACAGAGTCCCGCCATACCAAACAATACACGTCTAAATCATACTAACCAAACGAGCAACTCCGAAGCAAATGGAGGGCACCAACATCTTCCGCTGAGCTGATAGCCTACTTGGAGGGCTCTCGACCTGTCTATCGGGACCTGCGGGCATGAAACGCAGCGTCCCCAGGCAAAAGGGACGTCAGTACAAATAAAGTACCGAGTATGTAAGGCAGGAAAGCATAAACAAGAACAGTAATGTAAAGAGAGATAGAGGAGCTACAACCTGTAACATCTGAGTGCCTCTGGGGACTACTGACATGAAATGCATAATACATACATATACATAAACTTTTGAAAACATTCACCTCTGTGGGCATCATCATCATTATATCGTACCCAGCCTCAAAGAGGACTCGGTAAAAATGTACCCGGCCATCATAAGGCTCGGTAGAATCGTACCCGGCCACGTGGAGCTCGGTAACCCCAACTGATCAGTCGTTGCACAATAGGTGCCGTACCCGGCCGACTATAGCGCGGCTCGGTAGAGTAAAATAGATACATATATATAATGCATGCTCGACTCATGGAATCACGTTCTAAACCTTTTAGAGTGACTTAAGAACATTATGGACATACATACCCTCAATATGAACTTCACTAGGACTTACGGATCATATATACTTTCTTAGAATAACTTTGTACGGAAAGAACAACATGGACAACCTTAGTTGCTAGGATTAGATTCATTATGAAATAGCGTATTCATTTCACATTAGATCATGCCAAAAGAAAGACGGGCGTGCCTTAACATACCTGGAGTAGGAACAACTCCGCATAATTATCCCGTTGGAAACCTTCGTTGATTGAACGAATTTTGCTTCTGCTTCTTGAAATTCTGACATAGGAATTGTCTTTCTGGAAATACGTTGGTTTCCATAGAATGCTAGCTAGGACACATTAACTAGCAGAATGAAGCTTTCTTGAATCCTTTGGAACTTAATTCTTGTCATCTTTCCATTGTAATAGTTCTTGGACATGATTTTTCCACTGGATGTAAATAGATGAGCATTTTTCGTTGCTTTAATGGTTGTGGCCTTGAACGAAATTTTTTTGCTTTTGATTCATCGAACTATTTGAATTGGAGTTGTTTTCCGGACTTTGTAGTAAGACGTTTTCTTTGAACGAGAATTTAAGCTTCTGTTATCAAGACATGGGGGATAATGATCTTTCAATTTCTCTTTTCCATTAAGGAAAGTACGTAGGTTTCCATCAGAGACTTTATTAAGTCTCATGACTTGTCTCTTACACAATATTAAGACTTGTTCTTAGATGGCCACATAAGGAAATGTGACACTTATTCACTTCTTTCTTATGTGGTCAGCTGCCACATATTTGGGTGATGATAATTATTAAGTTTTATCCACTTATTAGTTAATCGGGTAATGTCCCGTTACCCGATAATTAATCAATTACCCGCATATTTAAAAGTTATCCCAAATTACTTAAAAATTTATTTATTATTAAAATACTTCATATATACTTTATATGTTATACTACCGTGGTCATATGGTACCTTCCATGGTACTAGTCCATAAATACTGGGGATTTTAGCTCGGATCGTAATTTACCCCAAAATGCCCAACTTGGACAAAATTCATTTTCTTTGACTTGCTCCCCCTTTCACCTTCATGAATTTACTAATCACTTGTGAAATAGCATAATCCTTATTATCTCCAAATAATCTTTTACTTGGACTGATGTCAATTACCTTACAACAAATTCAACGTACAATACTTCAGAGTGCAACATCGTCGTAACTTAATACCACGAAGCGTAACATCACCGCAATATATATATATATATATTACTGCAGAGCATAACCTCGACGTAATACTACGGGGCGTAACACCGGTATTCTATCCATCCGGGCGCCGCTAAGATGTATCAGGATTTGCGGCAGCATTATTGGTGGAGAAGGATGAAGAAGGACATTGTTGCCTATGTATCTCGGTGTTTGAATAGTCAGCAGGTAAAGTACGAGCATCAGAGACCTGGTAGTTTGTTTCAGAAGATTGAGATTCCTGAGTTGAAGTGGGAGCGGGTCACTATGGACTTCGTTGTTGGACTCCCACGGACTCAGAGGAAGTTCGATGCAGTATGGGTTGTTGTTGATAGGTTGACCAAGTCAGCGCATTTCATTCCTCTGGCAGTTTCCTATTCCTCGGAGCGGTTGGCTGAGATCTATATTCGGGAGATTGTTCATCTTCATGGCGTGCCCGTGTCTATCATTTCTGACCGGGGTACGCAGTTTACCTCGCATTTCTGGAGGGCAGTTCAGCGTGAGTTGGGTACTCGGGTCAGCTTGAACACAGCATTTCATCCTCAGACGGACGGATAGTCCGAGCGTACTTTTCAGATTTAGGAAGACATGCTCCGAGCTTGTGTTATGGACTTTGGAGGTTCGTGGGAATCGGTTCTTGCCCTTACCAGAGTTTGCCTACAACAACAGCTACCAGTCGAGCATTCAGATGGCCCCCTATGAGGCATTATATGGTAGGTGGTGTCGGTCGCCGGTTGGGTGGTTTAAGCCGGGAGAGGCTCGGTTGTTGGGTACAGATTTAGTTTTGGATGCCTTGGATAAGGTGAAGATCATTTAGGATAGGCTTCATATAGCTCAGTCCAGGCAGAAGAGTTATGCCGATCGCAAGGTTCGTGATGTGGCATTCATGGTCAGGGAGCGAGTGTTGCTCCAGGTGTCGCCCATGAAGGGCGTGATGAGATTTGGGAAGAAGGGCAAGCTAAGCCCTAGGTTCATTGGTCCTTTTGAGATTCTTGATCGAGTGGGAGAGGTGGCTTACAGACTTGCATTGCCGCGGAGTTTATCACCTGTGCACCCAGTGTTTCATGTGTCCATGCTTCGGAAGTATCACGGCGATCCATCCCACGTGTTAGACTTCAGCACTGTCCAGTTGGACAAGGACTTGACCCATGAGGAGGAACCGGTAGCTATTCTACACCGGCAGGTTCGTCAGTTGAGATCGAAGAAGTTCCCTTCAGTTCGTATTCAGTGGAGAGGACAGCCTGCCGAGGCAGCTACCTGGGAGTCCGAGTCCGATATGCGGAGTCGATATCCCCATCTTTTCCTCGACTCAGGTACTTCTTTTCTCATTCCATTCGAGGACAAGCGGTTGTTTTAGAGGTGGAGGATGTGATGACCCAAAAGGTCATCACTTGATTTACAAGTTAATTCTGTGTTCCGAGGCCTTAAAAGCCTCATTTTATCTCACCTCGATTTGCATGCTCGGTCCGGGAGTATATCTGGAACGCTTTTATGTGAAAATTTGATAAAAATGCTAATTTTGCCTTTAAAATTGAATTTAAGTTGACTTCGGTCAACATTTTGGGTAAACAGACCCGGACCCGTGATTTGACGGTCCCGGAGGGTCCGTAGAAAAATATGGGACTTGGGCGTATGCCCGGAATTGAATTCCGAGGTCCCAAGCCCGAGAAATGAATTTTTAAAGAAAATTGTTTAACTGACATTGTAAGAGTTTTTGGAAATTTAAGTGATTTTGAATTTGATGGTATCGGGCCCATATTTTGGTTCTGGAGCCCGGTACAGGTCTTATATGGTATTTATGTTGTGCCTGTAAAATTTGGTAAGAAACGGACTTCATATGACGTGAATCGGACCCACGGTTGTGAAATTTGAAACATACGAGTTCTTGAGATTTTTCTTTGATTTTGATGCTAAACTCGTAGTTCGAGGTGTTATTTTGGCGATTTGATCGCGCGAGCAAGTCCGTATGATGTTATTAGGTTAGTGTGCATGTTTGGTTTGGAGCCCCGAGGGCTCGGGTGAGTTTTGGATAGGCCACAGAGTGAAATTTGACTTAGGAAAGATTGGTGGTATCTGGTATTTTTGCCCAGGCCTCTGATTTCGCAATTGCGAGACCAGGCTTCGCAATTGCGAAGTTCTCAGGCTAAGGAATTGCGACCCAGGCGTCGCAAATGCGAACCAAGCCTGGGCAGGCCTTGATCGCAAATGCGACCTTTTTGATCGCAAATGCCAAAGGGGCAGAGTCGCAAATGCGACTAATTCTTCGCAAATGCGAAGACAGTAGGTTCCAAAGGGGTTCACAATTGCGAACCCTGGTCGCAATTGCGACAACTGAGACCTGCTAAATGAAATTCTGACGGGATTTTTCCCTATTTTCCAAACTCTTCAAACCCTAAAACATCTTGGGCGATTTTTCAAAGGCGCATACTCTTCCAAATCATTAGTAACTCATTTCTAACTCATTTCTTTAGCATTTATTGATGTTGTTAAATTAATTTGGGCTAGATACAAGTAACTTGGAGGCGAATTCTAAAGGAAAAGCGGTGTTTGAGACTTGAGTTGGCCGTGGAAGTTTGAGGTAAGTGTTTGGCGTAACCTTAGCTTGAGGGAATACATGTTATGTCTTATTTGCTATGTGTTGGTGTCTAGTACGACGTATAGGTGAGGTGACGAGTATCTATACGTTGGTGTCAAGCATGCCCGTGAGTCTTATATTCGGATTTGTTGTGATTTTACTATTTATTGATCATGCTTAACTTGATGGTTAGCAACCGTGGTACAAGAATTATGATTATCGTCGTGGTATTTGTTCATCGTTGAGCATTGGCTCCAGTTGAGGTTTCATTTGTGAAGTTAATTGTTGGTACAAGTTTGGTTATAGCTGATTCCCTTGCCGGGACGTATTTAATTCTTACTGTTGGTTCCGTTGCCGGGATGTGTTTATTCTTGTTGTTGATTCCCTTGCCGAGATATTGTTGTTTCCTTATTGTTTCATTGCCGGAATTCTTTTGTGATTGGTGTTGCTTTGTGTACTTGGATCGGGTTGCACGCCGCAACAGTGATATATGATTTGGATCGGGTTGCACGCCGCAACAGTGATATATGATTTGGATCGGGTTGCACGCCGCAACAGTGTTATGTGATTTGGATCGGGTTGCGCGCCGCAACAATAAAGAATAAAAGTGGACATTGATTCGTTACTGTTTCTTTATTCTGGCTGATGTGAAGTTTAAGATGTTCTTTATGCTTTTCTCCTGGGATTCTGTTGGTACTTGATATTCCCCACAACACGTTCCCCTTCCCATCTTTAACTGCTGATTCCTGTTATTATTACTTGCCGTATATGCTTTAACTGCAAAGGTTTATTTGGTAGTCCTGTCCTAGCCTTGTCACTACTTTGCCGAGGTTAGGCTCGACACTTACCAGCACATGGGGTCGGTTGTGCTGATACTACGCTATGCACTGTGTGCAGATCTCGGTACCAGAGCCTTTGGACCATAGCGAGGTTGCTGCCTTCAGTCCAGCGGAGACCCGAGGTAGTCTTGCAGACGTCTGCAGGCCTTGGCGTCCCCTTCTATCTTTATGTGCTGTTTTCATTTACTTCAGAGACAGACTTGTATCTTTCTTTTCAGACCACTGTTTTTAGTATTCATAGATGGTCCGTGATATTGTGACACCAGTTCTAGGTAGAGCTGTATTTTGTATTTTTCGTACTAGTATTTGGCTAAGTTATCAAATTTCGTCTTCCGCATTTCTTTTATTATTATTATTATTATTATTATTATTATTATTATTATTATTCCGCTTTTAATCCTATGTTGATTTAAAATTGTTAAAAGGTTAAGAAAAAGGGTGTTAAGATCTATAATACTCGGCTTGCCTAGCTTTCACGAGTAGGCGCCATCACGACTCCCGAGGGTGGGAAGTCCGGGTCGTGACAGAGATTGAGCATTGGGAAAGAGATTACGAAGCTCTTGAGGATAAGGCTGCCGTTGAAGTAAGTTGGGCTTTCTTGGACACACGTCATGACACTTTGATGGAAGCAAGCCCGGAAAGCTTTGACTTAGCTGCTGAGATTGCAAAGATCAAAGAGACTATTGAGAAAATCCAACAAAGTCAAAGCTTTTCTTCACCCGTGACTGACGTTCCCGAGGGTGATGAAATTACTCCTGGTGAGGCTGCTATTCAATCTCCTTCCGTTCAAGTTACTCTTCCTGCTTCTGATGATGCCGTTCTTCATCTTACTGGTTCAGATTCTGCCCCTCAGTGAAAGTTTAAGAAATTTTGAAGTGTTGTTTGTTTTTCTTTATTGGTGGAACATTTGGAAGTTTACCCCTGGTCCCATTTGGTGGTAATGTTTTGAAAAATCATAACCCTAGTACGTTTTGGGGTTTTTTGTATAAGACAATCAGGTTAGGACTAAGTTCGTACTTAGTTTTAACCAAGTTATTATAATATTATAAAATTTCTGTCTAACTTCTATAATACCTTTATTTAGAGTTTCTGTTCTACTCTCTTAGTGGTTTACCCTTGCTTTATCTTTATAAGTTTGGGCTTTATTTTCCACTTATTTTAATGTTTGGGTTCTTGTTTTACCCTTTGTTACTTTAACTTTTGCATTTAAAAATGCTTCATTGCTTCGTGGCTCTTTTGAACAAGCACAAATTATGAAAGAGGGCCCTTTTATATACGACACTTAATGAAGAAGCCGTCTCAACTTCATGATGGTGTAAACATACGAAAGAAGAGAGAGGAACATACATGTTTCTTTAAATAACTTTGTGAAAAGTTTTGTATCATTCGAACTTTCAAATTATGTAATGCTTTACATGTATTTAAGTATCATCTATAATTTTTTCGTAACTGTTTTCTTTACAATAGATTTGTAAAAAATTCAAGGGTATATCTTGCAACCCATGACTAAATATTGCCCTTAACGTAAACATTCGTAAGATTTTGAAATTTACATCCACGAGTGTATTCTTCACAAGTTTTTGAATCAGGCTTGGGTTTTTGGCTGCTCGTGACTTTGCTCTAAAGTTTCGATTTGTTGGGTAGACTTTTAAGCTTGACTTGAGTTCTGATTTTTCCAGTCTTCTTTGCTCTTCTTTGCCATCTTTATATAGATATAGTCCCCCAAGTGTTTGAGCTTTGACGTGAGCACTTGATTATTCCTTCCATGTGGTCCTTTTCCTAAAAAAGGAAAAATGTACGGGACTTGGAGGCATATCTAATTTAGATGATGACTGCTTAACCTTTTATATTTCCATCAGAAAGGTTGTAACGCTGGATCGGAAATTATGTTATTTTTGCGTGTCTTTCAGGTCTAATATCATCATTTGGTGCGAGCTAGCTTTTTGCCTGTCATCTAAAATTGTTAGTATAATTTTAACTGTACAAAATAAAAATTATAATTGAGCGATACCTGACCGTGGGTATTTCTCTTGCTTAGAAATAGTACTTCTTCAGATGAACAACATTCCAACTCGAGGGTAGAACCTTGCCATCCATGGTTTCCAACTCGTATGCACCTTTTCCAGCGATACCTCGAACCTTGTATGGTCCTTCCCAATTTGGACTCAATTTTCCTGCATTGGCTTCTTTTATTGATTGAAAAACTTTCTTGAGTACGTAGTCCCCAATCTTGAAGTACCTAAGATGAGCTTTCCGATTGTAATATCGCTCAATAATTTGCTTCTGTGTAGCCATCCTTATCAAGGTTGTTTCTCTCCTTGCTTCAAGCAAATCGAGATTTATTCGCATCTCCTCGTCATTTGATTCTATGGTTGCTTGGTTGTATCTTGTACTTGGTTCACCTATTTCAACTGGAATTAAGGCTTCAGCACTGTACACAAGCGAAAATGGTGTCTCTCTCGTACTTGTTTTTGTTGTTGTTCGATAAGACCACAAGACTCCCGGTAACACTTCTGGCCAGTTACCTTTTGACTCCTCTAGCCTTTTCTTCAAGTTATTAGTAATAACTTTTTTTGTTGATTCAGCTTGTCCATTGGCCATGGGATGATAAGGTGTTGATGTAATCCTTTTAATTTTCCAACTTTGAAAGAATTCTGTGATTTTTGCTCCTACGAACTGCGGGTCATTATCACACACGATTTCTTTTGGAACCCCAAACCGACAAATGATGTTTCGCCAAATGAATTCCCTAACTTCTTTTTCTTGTAATCGTTTGAAGGCACCAGCTTCTACCCACTTAGTAAAATAATCAGTGAGTACTAATAAAAGTCGTATCTTTCCTTTGGCCTGTGGGAGCGGACCCACGATATCCACCCCCTACTTCATAAAAGGCCATGGTGCAATAACCGGATGTAATAACTCTGCTGGTCGATGCATGTTGTTATCTTTGGCATTTATCACATTTGGCCACAAAGCTCTCTGCCTCTTCTTCTATTTTTGGCCATTAATACCCTGCTCTAATTAGAGTTTTTACCAAGGATCTTCCTCCTACGTGATTTTCACATTGTCCTTCATGTACTTCTCTCATCACATACTCTATTTGAGAAGGTCCGAGACACCTTGCTAAAGGACCACCGAACATTTTTCGATATAAATTGCCTCGATCCAAACAGTAACGGGCAGCTTTTCGTCGAAGTGCCTGAGCCTTTTTCTTATCTTCAGGTAAGATTCCGTAATGCAAAAAGTTAACAATCTCGGCCGGTCGTTTTGAGAATTAACTCCCCGATCCCCTGTTAACTTCTTTCCCCGTGTATTTTTCTGCTATTGTAATTTGCCATGATGATTCATTTTGAGTTTCGGAGTGTTTTGAGACACTTAGTCCCTAAATGAGAGCTTTAGTCTTATAATTCGGACCGTAGTCGAAACAGTGTGAAGACGGCTTCGAAATAGAATTTCGTCAATTCTGTTAGCTCCGATGGGTGATTTTAGGCTTATGGGCGTGTCCGGATTGTGCTTTTGAGGTCTGTAGCTCATTTAGGCTTGAAATGGCAAAAGTCCAATTTTTAGAGTTTCGCGCCGATAGTGGAATTTTTGATATCGGGGTCAGAATCCGATTCCGGAAGTTGTAATAGGTCCGTAGTGTTGAATATGACTTGTGTGCAAAATTTGGGGTCAATCGGACATGTTTTGGGTTATTTTGGCATCGGTTGTAGAACTTTGAGATTTCAAGTTCATTAAGTTTGGATTGGAGGGTGATTCGTGGTTTTAGCGTTGTTTGATGTGATTTGAGGGCTCGGCTAAACATGAATGTAATTCAATAGAGTGAAGCAAGTAAACAATTCTCCCTTTTATATAAAAATTTCCAATTTCCTTTTTCATCATTTATACATATATTCTCAAGACGGGAAGAAGCAATATCAATTTCAGCAAAATACAAGGCAAGCAATACAAGCATGCGCAAATCATGCCGAGGACATACGGCCCGATCCAACAATATTTAAACTGTGCATTACTAGAGGGTCGAATGGCGCGAACCATAGAAGCATCTATTACCCCGCTCGCGAATCATGCATGCGACGCGGTCAAATTTAAATAAACACTCCAAACAGTCAATCAAGAAACCATCAGGGAATCAATCATCCAATAAAAGGGAAAACTATCTCTTTAAAAGTCAAGAAACGAATGTCTAGCTTTTATAAATTCTTTTATACACTTCAATATGTTTTAAGCATTTCAATTTGACAACAAGATTTCAAATATTACAAGTAAGGCATGCTTTTGGGTCTTAGACTATCCGGACTTAAGCATAATAGTAGCTACGCACGGACTCTCGTTACCTCGTGCGTACGTAGCCCCCACAATTAGGAGCACATAAATTAATTCACCTATGGGGACAATTCCCTCTTACAAGGTTAGAAAGGAGACTCACCTTGCTCCGAAGATCCATAACCGGCATTCCACGCCCTTCCAAAGACTCGAATCGATGAACAATCCTCCAAAACTAGCCAATAATTATGCAAATCCATTAATATATGTTCAGTTACCCATTACAATCCAATTTATAACAAATTCCTAACCCCGATCGACAAGTTGACAAAATTGCCCTCGGGCCCACGTGCACGGATTTCGAAATTTTTCGAAGATAAAGTTTACCCATAACTCCACGAACCCAAATATATAATTTGCTCTTAATTTCATGTCCAAAATCGTGGTCAAATCTATGAATACAAACTTTCTAGGTCTTCCCTCAAACCCCAAGTTTTCCACTAATTTATATGCAAAAATCCATATATAATCAATATATTTAACTCAAGATGGGTGGGGTTAGCTTACCTTGACGTTGATGATGAAAAATCCCGACTTGAAGATTTCCAAAGTCGCCCACACCAAATGAAAATGAGAGAAAAATGACCTTCTCCCGATTTTAAAAGAACACACTGCCTCCAGTCTTTCCGCACCTCCGGTGCACAAGCCGCACCTGGGGTGCACAAGCCACACCTGCGCCAATCGCTTCTGCGGCTCATGTGCCGCTTCTGCGGTCAGTCCCACGCTTTTGCGGTTGCACAGATGCGTCAAAAGACCCGTATCTGCGGTCCTCCCCTTGGCTGCCCATTCCGCACCTGCGACTCCCAGGCCGCTTCTGCGGCTCCGCACCTGCGGCCACAACCTCGCAGGTGCGGTTACACCAGATACTAGCTGTTGAGATCCTTCTTCAAATTTCCAAATTTGATCCGTTAACCATACGGAATCGACCCGAGGCCCCCGGGACCCCGTCCAATCACACCATCCAGTCCCAAAACACCTTACGGACTTGCTCGAGGCCTCAAATCATATCCAACAACGCTAAAATCACGAATCACACCCCAATTCGAGCTTTATGAACTTTAAAATTTCAAACTTCTACTTTCAATGTTTAAACCTATCAAATCACGTCCGATTGACCTCAAATTTTGCACACAAGTCGTATTCGACATTACGGACCTACTCCAACTCTCGGAATCGGAATCCGACCCCGATATAAAAAAAGTCCACTTCCAGTCAAACTTCTCAAAAACCTTCAAACTTCTATCTTTGGCCAAATGACTCCAAAATGACCCACGGACCTCCGAATTCACTTCCGATCGCACTCCCAACACCAGAATCACTATACGGAGCTATTCCCAGACTCGAAATCCCAAACGGACATTGATAACACCGAAATGCACCTTCACCCAAACTTATGAAATTCTTCCAAAAATGCTAACTTCCACAATAGGTGCCAAACCATTCCCAGGTCTTCCAAAACCTAATCCGGACATACGCCCAAGGCCGAAATCATCATATGAACCTGCTGGAACCTTCGAATCTCGATTCCGAGGTCGTTTACTCATAAATTCAATCTTAGTCAATTCTTTCAACTTAAAGCTTCCGAAATGAGAATTCTCTCTCTAAATTAACTCCAAACTTCCCGGAATTCAATTCCGACCATGCGTACAAGTCATAATACCTGAAATGAAGCTGCTCATGGCCTCAAACTGCTGAACGGCGCGCTAGAGCTCAAAACGACCGGCCGGGTCGTTACATTCTCTCCCACTTAAACATACGTTCGTCCTCGAACGTGTTAAGAACTGTGCTGGAGTTGTCTAAAATCACAGTTAAACACCTTGTGCTCCTACTCGTGCTACCACAACTCAGTTGAGCACATTAACTCGATCAAATCTGAAGACATTCTCTTTTATTCAAACAAATAAGATTAGAACCCAATTCCAACATCCCGAATTTCCCGCCAGGCCTGCTTCCAACATATGAACAGCGTAGTAATCACTACACGAGGTACTAGAACATGACTGCATACCTTTGCCGAATTTTCACCATGCACCACATCATTCACAGGACCATAATAACATTCTCTGATCATAATAACAGACATTCCCCTAATCTGATGCTCACAATGCACCTCATGATATATACAAGTCTTGTTCCAACTCTTGCAACACCGCCATGACAGAAGAGACGTGTAGAAACTCATAACCAACTGCCAAGTCAACAAATCATCGAGGCCACACTCTTGACAAGAACATTACCTCATTCTGAACCAAATAACGATCTTTGCTCTTTAATATACTTCATACCGTTCGATTGCACTAATCCTAGATCTAATAACCTTGTCTCACCCAGTACAAACTGCTCAGGCAACAAGCCACCCCAGAGTCTCAAATAATGCCACAATGTGCCAATGGGCTACCAATTCGAACATGATACATAAGGAAACCGAACTCTGGAAGGGACTACTCAACTCACGCTGCTAATATGGACTTCCCTCGGAAAATGGAAAACGAAACACACAAAAATTAGAATACAGAAAACTGTACTCAACATCATACTGTTGCGGCGTGCAACCCGATCCACACAACATACTCATGGCGGCGTGCCACCCGATCCACACATAAAATTTACATAAGGAGATTCAGACCGAGCTAAATTGCTCATTACAACAAAATACCGAATATCGGTCACAGGCACGCTAAGTGCATAATACCACCCCTGAGGGGACATGTAGCGCCATAAGCTAACAAACTCAAGCACAACTGAGGTGCGATATATGTTCTGAAACTAAAGAGCCATGCTGCTCACATAACACCATCGCTGCGCGGAACCTCAACACATAAGAAATTACCAAGCCATTTCGCAACTCACACGGCACAATATAGCATTACATGAAATAGCCAACGACGAATTAACATCCAACGTTCGAATACTCCTCCTTAAGGAGAGCTATGCTGAAACGAGCACATTCAGCCAGATATAGAGCCCATATTCATATTTAAATCCATCCACAGACCTCAAGTAGATTCTGATCGTACCGAACTACGCCAATAATCTTTCAAAGGTCCATAACAACTCCCCTTTTTCTCATAACACACCAGAACATCCATCATAACCAGAGTAATCCTCCACAGTCTACAACTCAATAAACTGAGTGCCCTCCAGGCATCAATTCTCAATTTAACGATATCACCACAATCTTCATACTTGGTTTAACTCTTCAATCAATCAGGTGGCTACATACCAATATACGATAGAACACGATTTTCATCATAACCCCCGAACCACTAATAGATTAACACTTCATCATATAAAAACTTTTTGCTTAACTCATTCCAAGAGAACCATAGCAACATACGAGTGAATTCTCATAACCGTAGAATATGCAAATCTCTAAGTAGTGGTCTAAGCCACCATAGCCCTTCCGGGATCCGCCCACACATAATAGGCCATAACAGTAGGATACTTCCGAATAACATCAATTACGGGGGCCGACAAGCCTCACACGTTCCGTCACAAATCACTTGCATAACTTGATCACGCTGAAGGAACTGATCACTACCACCAATATGCCAATTCAACTATGGCTAACCAATCTATCTTCTTCCAATTTATCCTATTGCCTTAGAAATAGTAATAACTCCATTCAACACATAACACACTCCATCCGCACCCATCCCGAGTGACCTTGAAACACGAGACCATGCTGTCTCAAATCCCACGAACCATTTCATACCTCCCGAATGCTACACTGCAAGTCAAACATCATAGAACATTCTGGGCCTCTTCTCATAAGCTGCTACAAAGCTTGCTTCTTAATCGTACCTATAGGCTCGAAATCATTAGGCACCACCCTTTACCCCTTTGAATCCACTAGGACCGTTGTTGAGAGCCACCCGTTCTGACTTGGCCCTGTATATAATCAACTCCATGAATCTTCTAGCACATGAATACCCTCTCAACGAAGCACCCAGCAGAATCACTTCCCTTGAAACCCGCACCTATACAAGGCATAAATCCCGAATCCTTCCCCAAGTGTGTACATGAGCCACTAAGGCCAACCATAGCACACCTTTAACAATTCCTTTGTTTGCATTACCACTTATGTTCTTTTCCCATAGCTGAATTAACCCATCAATATGCTAATAACCAGAACCTCGCAAGTAGTTAACTATGCAACCCAATCATAGGCGGTGCGACTCTCCCACTTAGCTTAAAGCCACTATTACACAACCCTGGAATTCACCAGGATTCTTTATCTCTTATTGACATAACCTTGCGCAATCAACCGTCAAAATTCTCGAAATCTTTCTGTAAAACTCCCCTTTTTTACTCCGAATCATCAACCACATTCGCACGATCGATCTCTTTGCTGTATAACCAATAGAATTCTTCGCAGAAGCTTCGCCAACCATGCGACCGCCGATCTGCTCACTGGAGATAACCCACCTGAGTCTGAGCTCACTCTCTAGTTGTACAAGACCATTCACCCCTCGTGGACATCAGTTAAATGTGCAGCAACATCCTTCCAATTCAAAGTTATGTTGTATCCTTCTTCATTTCAAGCAGCTCCTTTCCGTTATATCAATTCTCCTGTCGCGTAATAGCCCATACTTCAAATTAAATCCGTAGACCCTATCATCGTCCGCTAAAATCCCCTAATCATTCAAAACTTTCCTTAAGGTGTGTGGTCATCCTATCACAAAACCCATATGCAACCCCGCCACTCTCCCACTTTGGAGGAACTCACTCCTTTAGTCAACTACTCGACCTTCATTTCTTATACCTGGCCTTCTAGAAATGTTAACCACCGCCTGACACTCCCCGCATGTCCTTCCTCATCCTTTGCTGCTCAGTTGCTGCCTTAAATAAAATCTATCTTCGTGGCACTTGAACCCACAAATCGCTACCAACTTTAAACCTTTTCGAAGGTCGTCTTTCTCGAGCCGTCAACATTAGAAACACCGATTCAATCCTGAACCACCGCACCCCGCGATATCTAATAGTCGTTTCTCCAATATTATTTCACAATATCTTACCCCAAAGGCAAATTGTAGAAGACCATAACACCGGCGAACTTAACACATACAATCGAGGACGACGATACTACATCGCAGACGAAAATTCCACCACGCTCGAAAATACCAAGTCTCGTTACTCTATCACCCCAATCTGGACATTCATAGACCAATTGCTTTTCCTCCGCCGGAAGTGAAATATCATATCTCTGAATCGTGCGCTGAGTAGACTTCCTTTCAAATTATTCACCGCCCCAACACATAGGCAAGTATCCTACCATCAAGTTAATACTATGCGATATCCAATCGTGAGCATCATAGCAACCTGCGCATAGCCTCCAAGCTCTTGGAAGCACAACAACCGAGCCGAAACGATAGAAAAAATCCTTCCACAAGGCGACGACAATAGCCCAACCAACTATACCGGGAGAAACATCCCGCACCATATCTGTAGTACTATTATAATTCTTCAATTCTCGATTTATAACAAGCGGTTCGTGTCGCGTAAGATTGAGTAGGAAGGAAACAAGGGCATAAGCCTCAAGGAATCAAATCGCACGATGAGGAATCAAGAAGGGAAGTACTCCTAACAGCTCTGTAGCCTCCCGAAGATAAGTACAGACGTCTCCGTACCGATCCACGAGACTCTACTAGACTTGCTCATGACTTGTGAGACCTAAGGGAACCTAGTGCTCTGATACCATGTTGTCACGACCCAAAATTTCACTAAGGGTCGTGATGGCGCCGGACACCACTGTCAGGCAAGCCAACACCAATTTACTTGAAATTTCTTGTTTTACCATTTTCGAAATTGTTCCTTTTGTACATTAAACAATAAGTAATAAGTTTTACTGAATAGATACTGATGTCTTTAACAAACTCAATATTAAACAATCCCATAATCATTCCAGAACCCGGTGTCACAAGTGCATGAGCTATCTCTAGGAAACAAAATAATACAATAACTGTCCGGGAATACAAATAGGACAGATAATAAATAGGGAAATCTGAAAGAGACTCTGCTGGTGCAGGTCGTCTCGAGAAGTGCAGCTCACCTAAGTCTCCGTATCAACCTTGCTGCTACGCCCACTAGGCCGCTAGAGATGTAGGTGCCTGTGCAACAAAAATGCACAGCAAGTGTAGCATGAGTACGAAAACAACGTTTACTCAGTAAGTATCCCGCCTAATCTCGAAGATACATCAATAATGATACATTAATAATATTACAAGTCGAGGGTTTATATAAACATGAATGTAATTCAATAGAGTGAAGCAAGTAAACAATTCTCCCTTTTATATGAAAATTTCCAATTTCCTTTTTCATCATTTATACATATATTCTCAAGACGGGAAGAAGCAATATCAATTTCAGCAAAATACAAGGCAAGCAATACAAGCATGCGCAAATCATGCCGAGGACGTACGGCCCGATCCAACAATATTTAAAATGTGCACTACTAGAGGGTCGAATGGCGCGAACCATAGATGCATCTATTACCCCGCTCGCGAATCATGCATGCAACGCGGTCAAATTTAAATAAACACTCCAAACAGTCAATCAAGAAACCATCAGGGAATCAATCATCCAATAAAAGGGAAAACTATCTCTTTAAAAGTCAAGAAACGAATGTCTAGCTTTTATAAATTCTTTTATACACTTCAATATGTTTTAAGCATTTCAATTTGACAACAAGATTTCAAATATTACAAGTAAGGCATGTTTTTGGGTCCTAGACTACCCGGACTTAAGCATAATAGTAGCTACGCACGGACTCTCGTCACCTCGTGCGTACGTAGCCCCCACAATTAGGAGCACATGGAGTTGCTCGTGGCCTCAAACTGCTGAACGGAATGCTAGAGCTCAAAACGACCGACCGGGTCGTTACATATTTACTTTGGGACTACGGAACGGTATTCCGGGAGATCCCCTTGTACATTTACATTTGGGACTACGGGACGGTATCCCGGGAGATCCCCTGTTGCTATCTCTAGGTACTGAGTTGTGGTGCTTTTCTGTGGTTTCATTTTGTTTACTGTTAGTATTTAATCTTACTGCAATATTTCTTGCTGTTTTACTTTATTATATATATATATATATATATATATATATATATATATATATATATATATATATATATATATA